>NC_091117.1:134050187-134147687 GCF_040183065.1 Periplaneta americana | reverse complement strand
CTTAAAAAGCCTTTTATTTATCTGTAGCATGTGTAGATACTCTTTGCGTTTAAAAGCATTTGGTATGATGAAATCCTTTCTACATTTGGAGTGGTTCAAACTCATGGATATTAAATCAATATGCTTAGACGAGAATGGATTTTTTATTATACTTAATATCATCTCTTCATCTTCATAATTTGACAGCTTGTGAACACCTGCTATATGAATATAATATAATATTATGGTGGTGGGTATATTGAATGTTGGTGTTGGGACATGCTGATGATTTACACTACAAATTCCGAAATTGGTTTTGGTGGTGACGGTTATTTTATTATCTGTACATAGCTGCCTAGATCTTTTCCAGGTTGCCGTTCATAATTAATACACTGATGATGTTATGTTCAATTAGAATTGCTTGTTGCAATTAATGGTGTAGAATGCTTATTTTATTTATTTCAGCTTTATTTGCTTTAAATCATTTTAAGGGTTATTTTGTATAATTGATCTGATGTTATTAATATTTATTTGAAAATAATGTTGTTTATTATATAATTATTTCCATCTGTTCTATTATTCAGTTTTATCACATAATAGTTTTGGAAATAAAAAATATGTAATGTATAAAGTACTTTCGTTAAACAAAGCAGTTGTGTCAGTACGACAGTACTTCTGCTCAAAAACAAAACAAAAAAATAGCTGAAACATTTAAATGTCCTCTGTTCAAGTTGCATTGTAATAATGGTTTCACATCAACAGTGATCAGCTGTTGGGATCACTCAGAATGTCCTGCACAACAAGCCTGTATTGGAGAGAAGTGTTTGAATCCTTGTAGCATTGCAAATCCTTGCAACGCACAACAAGAGTGCCAGGTGCACGAACATCAGCCAGTGTGTGTCAAAGGTTAGCATATAGTCTAATTCAACTCTCATTGCTACGGGCATCATTTCAAATATTGTTATAGTATAGTGTTCGCGTAGGCTTCCGCGGCTGGTGTACATGGTGTGTGGATAAGCTTCAGGGCTTCTACCGCATTGTCTTGGTGTTATCGGCTGACATTTCGACCGCTGTGTTGTGGCCATCTTCAGAGCAGTTGTTGGATAAGGAAATAGTCTGCCAGTACTTATATATATAGTAGTCTCGATGGGGGGGAGTACTTGCTGTGATAGGTCGTAGGTTCTCCTTCTGGCATCTGATTGGTCCTACGTGGTCCAATCCGGTTGAGGTCTGTATGAAGGGGAGTATTCATATTAAATACTGGCCCTCATAAGGTCCGAAAGAGTGACCTTGATACCGTGCCCATTGTCCGGATGAAGGGGGGGGGGCGCCGCGTACATGTGGAGACCTGGTTTCTCGTTCCTAAGTATAGGTTGTAGGTTCTTCTTCTGGCATCTGCTTGGTCCTATGTCCAACCCGATTGGACCACGTAGGACCAAGCAGATGCCAGAAGAAGAACCTACAACCTATACTTAGGAACGAGAAACCAGGTCTCCACATGTACGCGGCCCCCCCTTCATCCGGACAACGGGCACAGTATCAAGGTCACTCTTTCGGACCTTATGAGGGCCAGTATTTAATATGAATACTCCCCTTCATACAGACCTCAACCAGATTGGACCACGTAGGACCAATCAGATGCCAGAAGGAGAACCTACGACCTATCACAGCAAGTACTCCCCCCCATCGAGACTACTATATATATATATAAGTACTGGCAGACTATTTCCTTATCCAACAACTGCTCTGAAGATGGCCACAACACAGCGGTCGAAACGTCAGCCAATAACACCAAGACAACGCGGTAGAAGCCCTGAAGCTTATCCACACACCATTGTTATAGTATGTTTTTATACAGAAGGAATCGTCCCACCAAGAGTTTTAAACAGCTCAGATTAGCAGACCAATGACATTTGTGTCCTTCCTCCTACTGTCTCCAACCCCTAAATGTCATTGGCCACTAATCCGACCAGATTAAAACAAGATCTTTGGGTTTAAAACTCTTGGCGAGAATATTCCTTCTGTATAAAAAAATATACTATAATGTAGTCAGCAAAGCTGTAGCAAAAGCTTTGCTCATTCTTAAAAAAAAAAATTTGAGGGAAGAATGCTAAATTTTTTCTCGAGTTTATTACTCTGATCTGAATTTTAATTAAATACGTGTAACATCAGTTTTTGGACTTCAGAATAATGAATATTTCATTACTAAAATTAAAATTAAACGCTTAGGCCTATCTACTCAACCACTAAAATAGTGACTGTAAAATCAAATTAAAATTCAGTAACTTTTATGTAAAGAAGATGTTTGTTATATTATATTCCTATAAATATAAGTAAGACTCAGTCAATTTTATATGAGCTTTTGTATTAAGTGTTAGAAATGTGATGCACATTATATGGCAGATTTTACGAGTTACAAGGTATATTGTTCTTGTAGTTGGATTATTATGAGTAGAGACCAGAAGTTCATGCATTTGCATACTTTTCCTGGAGTATATAACTGTATGCTTACACACTATTATCTATGCGAATTATCAATTTTTGAGTTTATTAAGTATGATTTTATGTTGCATATAAGTGCGTATTTTCGTCACTTTTATAAATGCATCATATTTTCAATACTTTAAGACCTGTATTCGAGTAGATACCAGGAGAAAGGTAGAGAGGAAGACAAAGAACTACCTGGCGAGATGGGATAACAGCAGTTATGACAGCAGAGAATATGTAAGATGGACTATGGTGCGATAGAAAAGAATGGAAAAGGGCAATCAGAAGATGTCAAAGACATTGAAAAACCCTCACACACACACACACACACACACACACACACACACACACACACACACACACACACAAACACACACACACACACACACACACACACACACACACACACACACACACACTCTTATTCTCACTTTCACTCACTCGCAGAGTGAGAGTTGACTCCCGATAATTCGCATATGGTTAAGAGGAAGAGAGAGAGAGAGCGTAAATCGAATGAAAACAAATGACAACATTATTTCATCACTTTGTCCCCAAAAGAATCGCGAATTAACCGCATGCGAATTATCGGGAGTCAGCTGTGTATGTATATATATATATATAATTTTTATTCATTTCATTTAGTATTTTGCCCAAGGGCAAGTCTTAAACTCCAAACCCATCTTTCTCTCCAATCTTTCCTATTTTCTGCCTTCCTCTTTATTTTCTCATATGATCTTAATATCGTCTATCATCTGATATCTTCTTCTACCCCAAACTCTTCTCCCATTCACCATTCTTTCCAGTGCATCATTCAGTAGGCAGTTTCTTCTCTGCCAGTGACCCAACCAATTCCTTTTCCTCTTCCTGATCAGTTTCAGCATCATTCTTTCTTCACCCACTCTTTCCAACACAACTTCATTTCTTATTCTGTCTGTCCACTTCACATGTACCATTCTTCTCCATATCCACATTTCAAATGCTTCTAGTTGCTTCTCTTCATTTCGTCGTAATGACCATGTTTCTGTCCCATACAATGCCACACTCCACACAAAATACTTCACTAGTCTCTTCCTTAGTTCGTTTTCCAGAGGTCTGCAAAAGATGCTCCTTTTTCTATTAAAAGCTTCCTTGGCCATTGCTATCCTCCTTTTGACTTCCTGGGAGCAGCTCATGTTACTGCTTATAGTACACCCCTAGTATTTGAAGCTGTTCACTTGCTCTACTGTCTCATTTAGAATTCGCAAGTTTATCTTCTGGATTTTTCTTCCTATGACCATGCTCTTCGTCTTATTTGCATTTATCTTCATCGCATACTGCTCACAGCTGTCATTTAGCTCCAGTAGCATATCCTTTAGTATCATTTCCTCTTCTGCTAACAACGCCATATCAGCAGCAAATCTTGTGGCGAAATAATGTTGTCATTTATGTTTTTATTCGATTTATGCTCTCTCCCTTCCTCTTAAGAAATTTGCGATCTAAACTCAGAAAAGAATTAACAATCCTCTAAAAAAAAAAAAAAAAAAAAAAAAAAAAAAAAAAAAAAAAAAAAAAAAAAAAAAAATGGCAGATTATTTTTGTTAAGCTAGTATCTTATGAATATGATATTTCGTAAAACTTGTGTCTATCCCATTGCTGTAGTAATGTATAATATTATAATGTTTCAAAATATTTTGCACTGTTTCCCATTTTGCATTTGATTTTGAAGTGTATTTTAGTAATTGCACTTTGTCATAGTAATTTTTACAAAACATGTTGCGGATAATTCGCGATTTTCGATATTTCGCGGAAGCTTGTGCATTAATTACCGCGAATTATCTGGAGTCGACTGTATACTGGGTGATTCACAAAGTTCTCCCCCGGCTTATGGAGATGATTTCCTGTAGTTATTTGGAACAAAATATATAAATTAATGGGATTACATTCATAATTACGGAGATACAGTAATTTGAAAACAGCAGAAAAAGCTTTTTATTTCAGAATTTCAGTAACAAAAATGCAAAAAATAATTGAAATACAAACAATTGATTATTTATGTATCAGTGTCTTTCATTTAGAGTGGATGTAACCCTTAGAAGCCGGAAGACTTATGCCACTATTGCACGCAAATTTCTTAACTCTTTACCTGGGGTTCGTATATCTGCATAATCGGGTAAGTTCCTGTTGTGTCCGGCCAGCATATCGTGCCTAAGATCGCAGGTTCGCGTCCTGGCCACTGCAGTCAATTGAGCCTGTGGTAGAGAATGGGGAGGGCCCATGTAAAGCAATTGGTGTAATAGTACGCAATTGACTGCAGTTGAAATGATTTTGCACCTTTTTTAAGGAAAAAAAAATTACAAAACATTTTTTATTGTTTTAATCAAGTGAAATGTCCTTAATGTTACATAAAATTAAAGAATATCAACGTATTTTATATATAATATACAATTTATAATATATTATATCACATCATGACCATAATACTAGCTGGCCACTATAATGGACGCACGGCTCCTAAAGGTTAAAACACATTATCGAAAATGCCTCCATGAATCTCAAGGCCTCCACACAGTTGTGAACCGCACGTGTAGCTTTTCTCAGCTTCACACATTTATTTCTTATTGTCGCCTGGGTATTCAGAAGCGTTGAAGCAACTCCTTGCATGTTTGTACCTTACCTTAACATAATACACGATGTCTTTCATCCATCCCCAGATGCAGTAATCTAAGGGTGCACATAGTTATGCCAACAAACATGCCTAGCACTCCATTCACTATGATGCATTTCGAAAATGTGTTTAACTCCGTAATTGTAAATGTGACCCGACTAATTTATTTACATTTTTTGTTCCAAATAATCTAGGAATCACCTCCATAAACCGGTGGAGAACTTGTGAATCACTCTGTATATTTAGTACCATATTTTTTAGGCATGAACTTCCGGGCCCTAATTAGTAGAGGCCTATTTGCTATTCATGAAATCAGTAATATTCAATGTTCCTATTGCAATAAATTCATTTCAGAATCTAATCTTAATGCTTCTTCAAACTATGATTATTAAGCGTCTTTTATTCATTGTGCTGTTACTGAAATTTATAACAGTAGGTATAATTAAGGTAATTGTTACAGAAATTCTGTGCAGGATGGGCAGCAAATGCTTTATCAAGACATTTCTTTCACGTTTTGTTATTATAATTGCTAAACATACATAAATTCACAATAAATAAATAGCACAAATAAAAAAATATATGAATATGTCAAATTAGATGCTTCTTGGCCTCTCACTCTCGTTTATGAAGGGAAGTCTTGGAAATATCAGATTAAAATAATGTGAATTCATATATATATATATATATATATATATATATATATATATATATATATCATCAGCAGATATTTCTGATATAAAAGAAATGCAATAATAAATTGTATAAAAATTGCTCTTTGTGCGAATCACTTAATCATATTGGAATTTGTTGTTTATTTATGTTTTTATTTCAGTTTGTCAGTGTCAGAAGCATGGAGATTGTAGACCTGGACATATTTGTGATGGCTGCCACTGTGGACCAATAGGTAAATAAGGAGTAATTTTTTCGTTTTAAGTTATTATAAATGACGTCTTCCATTAAAACAATAACAGTACCGTATTTGTAGTTACATTGTATTATACAATTCATGTAATATAAGCAAGCTAAATAGTGTCATTATCTTGAGAATAAACATTCAACGAGCACCCATATTGTAACTTTATAATGCAATACAATAGTTTACTCTTCCTTTCTTTCTTCATTTATTTCCTTTTTAATTTTAGGCAATGTGCCCAAAACAGGATGTGAACACTGTCCTCCTGGATATCAATGTAATCCACTTACTGGAGCGTGCATCAAAGGTAGGATGAGTGTAAACTCATGAGATGTTTATTTTTCAGTTGACTGTTAATAATGAACAAACAAGTGGTGTGTTGCTGTTTTGTATTGTTTACTAACAATGCTTGGATGCTATTCATTAATGTGCAGTATTCCTTCAAAAAGTCGGTTCACCATTTTTAAAGTCGTGTGCAAAAAAGTTTAACAAACTAATCAGAATAGGATCATCGCTAGCAGTGTGAAGAGACAGTTCTGAAGGTGGCAGCCTGATCAAGATCACTCCTATGGAAACTAACAACTGACTCCGCAGCAGAAACTCTTTGAACAGCTTTTTTTGCTTACAGTTCTTATGATGGCTATTTCTGTTATCTTGAACACTTTTAGAGTGCTGTTTAGTCTATGTACAAAGGCAAAGTGGAAAACATTCCATTTATACCGCTCCTTGTTATATATTTCTATAACTAAAGTGCTTCAGTTACGTGGCATTAGTATCAAACTGTCTTTACATTTGTGTTACAGAATAACTCTTCTTGTTCTTATCTCTTACGTATATTCCGGTGTTTTCCCATAAACAATTATTTTTCAGATTTAAGTTTTTGTCTAGCTTCTGTTAGTAACATAGCTAACAACTTGAATAACGTCTTTTTAAATATAAGAATACTTCATTTTTCTGTCAAAACTAATCTTCATTTCACTAACTCGTATAAAAATCTTCTGGGGATTTAAATCTAAACATTTCTATTAAATCTGTATATATGTCTAATATTCTTTTAAACATTAAAAAATCAAAATAGCAACACATCTTGTCACACTGTCCTTTAAGCGACTCTGCTTTTATGTCCATATAATTATGTTTCAATGACGAATTATAGTGTAAATAAGTTTCTTCTGTTGAAATATGTTGGGATCTGTTGAATCATTTCTATTCTGAAATTCTAGCAGCATGACGAAGCATTAGCATGAATTTGTCAGAAATATATTATAAAATAGCGTTCATATTAATTGTTTAGGGGTCTGCTTATTACTGGGATAACTTATTGCTTTTAAAGTATTAAATTTTTCTACTTGAGGTAAGCCAAAATGTCTTTATCTTAGAAAAAAATATAGCATGAAATGAGACCTTAAAAAATCTGTATATCGAAGTAAAACACGCTGGTGTAACAAACTTCTTACTGTTTCGAACATTTCTCCTCTCTAGTCATGTTCTTTATACTCTGAATGAAGAAACAATTTAACCTGTTTTACATTATGATTTATATATTGCATGTATGTAAAGTGGCACAGGTTAGTAAAGAATATATGAATTTTTGTATGTTGTGAAAGGTAAGACACAATATTATTAACAATATTGGCATGTGAATGTGGTGGTGTAGAAATTCAAAGCACTTGCTTGTTGCTTAGCTTTTGGCTTCTGTTGTGGATTTGGTTTGTTTCAATTTTATATATTTATTATATTTACTATCTATCGGTATTCCTACTTCATGTTAATTTTAGTATTACTTGATCTGAGCTCAATTTCGCTGAAAATAATTTATAAGTTGCTTAGCATTTACTCGACAATTCTTATTCATACAGTGTCCAAAACCTGAATACCGGTACTTAAAAAAGAAACTTCTACGTTTTCTACATTTGTCGTATAGGCTAGTTGTAAATAAAATTTAATCCATGATGTGTACTGGTAACTTTTCTATGAAATTTAGCTCTGATCTTAAATGTTCCTTCTTGTATATTTGTTGTAAAATATATATACGAACACTTAAAAATATTTGCACTAATGTTAGTGTGGTACAAATGTAAATTTCTATTTCTGTAACAATCTTAGTCATCTGTCCTAGTAATTTAATGTTTACATTGTATTTATTTGTACATAATTTAAAATAATCACTGTCTCTTGGTGAATTCTATCTTAGTAGATTATTTGTACCACTTTATTTGCACATGAACTAACATTATTATTTATTTCTCTGTTTTTTTACCCCTCACTAAAATAACTGAATCAACAGAAACAGCTACAACAATGACACCCACATTACCAAGCGCAACCATTACAAAAATTACGTCTGAAACAGAGTCAACCTTAACAAGTCACATCACTGAGACTCCTTATGTAGCACAGACAATGACAGAAAGAACAGAACAACCTATAACTGTGACACAGACACCTACAGGTGGTAAGGAAGGTTTCACAACTGTCAGAGAACATCTTTCTTCAACAACACTTTTCCCAGAAGAAACGTCGGCAACTACTCCTGTTGTTGAACCTGTTGAACCAACTGGAAACATTTCAACAACTGGCACAACTGTACCAGAAAGAGAAAGTATAGGCACAACTCCAGAAATTATTTCTACGTATTCTAGAGAAACTGTAACACCAAGTATTGGTTCTCAAAACACAGAACAAGTTCCTACATCAACAGAATATATTACTAAAATACCAATTACTCAGACACCAGGGAGACCTGTACAAACCACTTATAGACAAACCATACTTCCACCAGAAGTAAGTGGAATTACGTCTCCTACATCCGAAGCTCCAAGAACAATTATAACAGAAAGACATGAAGAAACTACATATAGGCAATTCACACTTCCTACAGAATTTAGTGTAATTACATCTGTCGGAACTGAAGTTCCAAGCGGAGTTACAACCAGAAGACCTGAAGAAACTACATATAGCCAACCTACATTTCCAGCAAAAACTCCAGGCCTAGAAACAACATCTCAAGAAACTACATTCAGTCAACCAGCTCTTCCAACAGAAGTAAGTGGAACTACATCCACTGGAATTGAAATTTCAAGTGAAGTGACAACTGAAAGACCGGAAGAAATTACATACAGACAGTCCACACTTCCAACAGAGATTCCAGGAGTGGTGACAACTGGAAGAACCGAAGGAACTACATACAGACCGCCTACACTTCCAACAGAGATTTCAGGTGTGGTGACAACTGAAAGACCCGAAGAATCTACATACAGACAGTCCACACTTCCAACAGAGATTCCAGGAGTGGTGACAACTGGAAGAACCGAAGGAACTACATACAGACAGCCCACACTTCCAACAGAGATTTCAGGTGTGGTGACAACTGGAAGAACCGAAAGTACTACATACAGACAGCCCACACTTCCAACAGAGATTCCAGCTGTGGTGACAACTGGAAGAACCGAAGAAACTACATACAGACAGCCCACACTTCCAACAGAGATTTCAGGTGTAGTGACAACTGGAAGAACCGAAGGAACTACATACAGACAGCCCACACTTCCAACAGAGATTTCAGGTGTGGTGACAACTGAAAGACCTGAAGAATCTACATATGGACAGCCCACACTTCCAACAGAGGTTCCAGCTGTGGTGACAACTGAAAGAACCGAAGAAACTACATACAGACAGCCCACTCTTCCAACAGAGGTTTCAGGTGTGGTGACAACTGGAAGAACCGAAGAAACTACATACAGACAGCCTACACTTCCAACAGAGATTTCAGGTGTGGTGACAACTGGAACAATCGAAGGTACTACATACAGACAGCCCACACTTCCAACAGAGATTCCAGCTGTGGTGACAACTGGAAAAACCGAAGAAACTACATACAGACAGCCCACACTTCCAACAGAGATTTCAGGTGTCGTGACAACTGGAAGAACCGAAGGAACTACATTCGGACAGCCCACACTTCCAACAGAGATTTCAGGTGTGGTGACAACTGGAAGAACCGAAGAAACTACATACAGACAGCCCACACTTCCAACAGAGATTTCAGGTGTGGTGACAACTGGAAGAACCGAAGGTACTACATACAGACAGCCCACATTTCCAACAGAGATTCCAGCTGTGGTGACAACTGGAAGAACCTTAGAAACTACATACAGACAGCCCACACTTCCAACAGAGATTTCAGGTGTGGTGACAACTGGAAGAACCGAAGGAACTACATATGGACAGCCCACATTTCCAACAGAGGTTCCAGCTGTGGTGACAACTGAAAGAACCGAAGAAACTACATACACACAGCCCACTCTTCCAACAGAGGTTTCAGGTGTGGTGACAACTGGAAGAACCGAAGGAACTACAAACAGACAGCCCACACTTCCAACAGAGATTTCAGGTGTGGTGACAACTGGAAGAACTGAAGGAACTACATACGGACAGCCCACACTTCCAACAGAGATTTCAGGTGTGGTGACAACTGGAAGAACCGAAGAAACTACATACAGACAGCCCACACTTCCAACAGAGATTTCAGGTGTGGTGACAACTGGAAGAACCGAAGGTACTACATACAGACAGCCCACATTTCCAACAGAGATTCCAGCTGTGGTGACAACTGGAAGAACCGAAGAAACTACATACAGACAGCCCACACTTCCAACAGAGATTTCAGGTGTGGTGACAACTGGAAGAACTGAAGGAACTACATACGGACAGCCCACACTTCCAACAGAGATTCCAGGTGTGGTAACAACTCAAAGAACGGAAGAAACTACATATAGACTACCTACACTTCCGACAGAGATTTCAGGTGTGGTAACAACTGAGAGACCTGAAGAAACTACATATAGGCAGCTCACACTCCCAACAGAGATTCCAGGTGTGGTGACATTCAGAAGACCTGAAGAAACTACATATAGACCACCCACACTTCCAACAGAGATTCCAAGAGTGGTGACAACAGAAAGACCTGAAGAAACTACGTACACACAACCCACACTTTCAACAGAGATTCCAGGTGTAGTAACAACTGTAAGATCACAAGAAACTACATACAGGCAATCCACATCTCCAACATTAGTAAGCGAAATTACATCTGTGGAAACCAAGGTTCCATATTTCGAACAAACTACCATTACAAGTGGAGTTACAACACGTAAACATGAAGTTATTACTTATATACAGACTGAAGCACCTGCAGTTTCTACAGGTGGAGTATCTGTAGAATCAGGTTCTTCTACAGTAGTGCCAACAAGAGAGCCTGTAACTGTAACAAGTTCAGGAACTGTAACATATGTAACAGAATCGTCTGTATCTTCGTCAAAAATACCTTCTGGCTCATTAACTGTATCACCAAATGTTTCCTTTACACCACGTGTTGAAGAACCTACGACAACAAAAATCCTAACAACACCAACTGCACAATCTCCGACAACAATCATTTCAGGTGTTGATATAGAGGTTACAATACCAGAAGAACCTTCAGAAGAACCTCTGGAAACAACAACAGAAACAGTTATAGGAGTCTACACTACTGTAAGCCCCTCAGTGAGACCAGAACTAACAGAGAAACCTACTTCGTTATATCCAACCACATTTTCACCATCTGCAGGAAATCTGACATCTGGAACTGAAATTTCTGTTACAACAGAATCACACCTATCAATTGCAACAACAGTAGAAACAGCAGTACCAACCACAGAAAGAATTACACCTGAAGTTACAAGTTTACGAACAACACAGCAAGCAGAAGTGAGTACAGAATCATCTGTATCTCCAACTACACCACAGGAACGTTTTACTACAGCTGGTATAGAAGTGGAAACTACTACAGTCTCTCAAACACAAGGTCCATCATCAGGAACAACACCACTTCTGGAATCAACAGGTACAACAGTCTTTAATCCTATTATGAGTCCAGGAACAACTGAAAGTCCACCTTATGCTGAAACGACACAAACAGAAGGATATTCTATTGAATATACTACTGGCATACGTGAAGAACTTACAACATTAAGGGAAGGAAGAACAGGAACATCAATTTTTACTACTCAGCAATATGATACTCTGCCTCCTCTGAGTGAAGCCAGTTCCTCTGCTATTACCACTACTGGCACTGAAGCTGATGTAGAAACTACAACTTTCTTATCAACTCCAGTGTCAGGAGAGGTTGCAACAGAGCGTGGTACAACTGTAGGTGGGACAGAAGTGTCTGTAACTGAAACAAGTGTTACCGAAAGCCCGATAACTGAAAAACCGAGTGTTCCAATAACAACAACAGGAGAGTATAGTATAGTAACAGAAATAAAAACTAAACCAGAAACCACAACATTAATAATTGGAGAAGCATCGACAACATCTCCAGAATTTCCTACACAACAACCAACAACTATACAATCAGAAGTGTCAACAGAAGTAACAATGATACCTACTGAAACATCTACAATTTCTACAGAAAGATCTACAGCAATACCTACAGAAACATTTACAACTGCGACAGAAATATCTACAGAAGGAAGTTCAGCAGGAACATCCACAGGATTTCCAACAGCAATACCAACATTGCGTACAGAAATGCCAATTGAAACAACTACAAGAAGTTCAACTAGGTCTACAGAAACTACAACGGAAGAGATGGTAGAATTAAGCACTTTAATGTCAATAACTCCATCAATTTCAGGTTCGACAGAAACACAGTCAACAACAAGAAGTGGTGTAGAAGTTGTATCCACAACAGAAATAACATTTGAAGGAACAACTGAAGTCCCAACAACTGCTCCCTTCACAGTTGAAACTATTACAGTTAAAACTTTAGAAACCACCACTGAATACAGACAACCTGAGACTGACATTACAACTGCACTTCCTCCTACTACTAAGATAACTAATAGGACATGTGTTGCTGATGCTGACTGCCCCCCCTCTGAAGCCTGTAGAAGCAGTCTTTGTGTGAATCCTTGTGCAGAGAGCAACAATGGTTGCGCATTCAATGCCTTGTGTACAGTCACGAACCACGTCATACTTTGCACTTGCCCACCCGGGCAATCCGGGGATGCCACCAAGGATTGCCAAGGTATATTTCACTGTTACAGATACACAGACAACAAAGCCCAGAAACATATGATTCACATGCTTAAGTTGTATTAAATCTGTTGTACATATGCAATGAAATTTGTTACTGGTATTTCGGGTGTACCGGTACCTAGAATGTCATTACAATTCAATTCGACATGAATGGCTATAAAGACAGGAATTATATTTAGGATTTGTAAAGTGAGTTACTTATGAATTTGAAAGTAAATTTAACATTCAATGTTGATATGAATTTTGATGTTAAATTCATTTTTAAGTTATTGAATATTTTTTAACTATATGAGCAACTTACATGAAGTGCAAATCCTGGATACTTACCTGCTCTTTTATTTGTTTCATTGTTCGTTTAAATTGTAATGATCATAAAGAATATCCTATGTTTCTCTCTTTCTTTGACTATCATTAAACTTTGTGTCTTACATTTCTCTGTAGAATATATTGTATATGATGTGTACAGAAATAAAATTAATATAATTCTAAATGGCACTATATATAGAAGAGCACACTCTTGTACTGCTATTATTCTTCAGGAAACTACTTTTTTATTATGTAGAATGTAGTATAATTTGTACAATGCTCATTTTTCTTTGTACAGTAACATGAGCTAATTTAGCAAATCTACTTCTAACTTGACTATTCTTCTGATAATCTGCTGCAGTTCTAATATGCAGAAGCCTTTACGAAGCACTTGGTAACTTAAAATCAATAAAGAACAAAAAGTTCACCTTTGTAAATGTTCATGATATTTTCAATTTCACATTATTCTGACATCTGAAAGTTTGTCATCCAAATTATTTTCTTTTTTCAGATTTTATTAGTCACAGTTCATATTTAAATATTGTGCTGCTACTGTGTAGGCCTATTTAATTAGACTGAACTATATTTGTAAGCGATCTGAATTACAATAATTGATTGTGCTTTATTTATTTGTTCATCATCATTATTTCTGTGTAGCTCACAGACGAAGTTTTGTGAAAATTTGAATATTTTTCGATCGGCCTATACCCTGTTTTTCAAGAGAAGGAATTTTCTCCCCTCCATATTAAAGTTGTGAAATATAAGTTGCCAAGTGTCATTCGTATATGCTACTTAATAACAAAACATAATCATTAATAAAACATAGTTTTTGTACATTTATATAACAATAAGTTAATGTAATTTCACCGTGCACGAGATGTTTCACCCTGGCTGTCTAGAAAAAGTAAAATAATGCAAACAGAATGATACCGTACTAATACAATTCTACTATTCTTCCCTTTTTCTATACTACAAGATAGTAAAAATCTTTGATTTTACTTTTATTTAGAGGAAATGCACTATTATCAAATGACTACACTATCGACTATCCTTGTCAGAGATTTGTATTCAGATTCTGATGTGCACAACTTGAATTAATGGTCAGTAAAGATGGCGTTTAGGGTAGATTTTCGTGAAACACTCTCATTTTTCCTGTCATCACCCCAGGATTTGTTTATTAATAATCATAATTCAAGTAAAATGTATATTTCACTTCCACATAGTACCATATGCAACATGGAAATGTGATTTACATCTAGTAGGAAATGGTTGGTTCAACCGGTCAGCGCATCTGGCCGCAAAACCAGGTGGCCCGGGTTCGAATCCCGGTCGGGGCAAGTTACCTGGTTGAGGTTTTTTCCGGGGTTTTCCCTCAACCCAATACGAGCAAATGCTGGGTAACTTTCGGTGCTGGACCCCGGACTCATTTCACCGGCATTATCACCTTTATTTCATTCAGACGCTAAATAACTTCAGATGTTGATACAGCGTCGTAAAATAATCCAATTAAAAAAAACATGATTAATATAATATCTGTTATTGCGTGAAAGGGGCCTTTCATTTGCGAAATACCGATATCCTGTAGTATGCTACATACCAGAATCAATGTGCAGCAGTGGCATAATAACCTGATAGTTTGATAATTGTACAAGTAAGAATATTTCAGTCTAGTTATAAGTTTTGATTTAGATCCTAAAAATTTTAATTCTTGATTTGAAAAAAAAAAGTCAATTATATCACTATTGCATTATTATTGTACCATTAATTATCTGTCTTGCTGACGGAAATCTAGTTAAGGACAATAAATTTTTGTCTCACTTTCCTTCATGTTATATTGCTGGTAGTCCATTTCTGTTAGTTTGAATTGCATTATTTCAAGTTTTAAGGTTTTCTGAGACCTCTTTCTTGTATTATTGTCATTAAGAATTTTTCACAGTTCAGCACCGTAACATTCTTGAGGCATGACTTCCCATTCTCCTTTCCTCCAAAGAGCCCATTCCCCCTTTATTATATGCCACATTGTTGTCTAGGATTTTAAGAACAATGAAAATGCCTATAGTGCAATTTGGTAATTGTTGCTAGGCGTATATAACCTACAATTAATCTATAAGTAGGCTTGTCAACACTTTATAAGTTCGGTTACAATATCAATTATACTGTTAAAAAAATTAAATGACCCTTCTTATGTACTGTAATGTATTAAGAGTAGATATGTATCTTATAACTTTTTCTTACTGCGACAGCAAAGTGAAACATCTCGTCTTGGTTAATAGATGGTGTGGAGTTAACAATTAGTTAGATTAAATAGAACTAATGTGTAACATAATGATTTATTGCTACCTTCCATGTAGAAACCCCAGGAACAACCAAGGCTCCGAGTCCCTGTGAAACAGACTCGGATTGTGTTGATACAGAAGCATGTTACAAGTCATTCTGTCTGGACCCATGCGAGTTTACTAATGCCTGTGCCGCAACGGCAAAATGTAATGCCAAGGCTCACAGACCCATATGCACTTGCCCTACTGGATATGAGGGCGATCCGGCAGTAAATTGCACTCCATCTAAACCATGTAAGATAATGTGAATAACTTGTGTTACGACATTGATGTTGTTTACATCTTAACAGAGATTCTGCATTTGTTTCTTTTGCCTTCAATAGTGAGCATATTTATTTTAATACCCATATTCACTTTATGTGATGTTGGACACGAAGATTAAAATTATTGCCTGTTTTCTCGTTATGCATGTTGATTCTATTGCTTACATACCAGTATAATTTATGATCTATACTGACATATCCTGAAATGTCAATATTTAGACAATACCGTCATACAAAATGGCCTATACCAGCATACAGCCTGTGTACCTTGACCTGTATCTTTTAAACCTAGATCTTTGCCATTTGGTACGCCATTGGAGCTGATGTTATTATAATGTTTTTCACGCGATTTCTTTCATACGTCTCATCTTCTTCTTGGCCACAATATTTTGTCTGGAAGCATATAATATATAACTTACCATAACTAACAGCAACTGAGTTCTAACAACTAGGCAAAGTTCTGTAAGCGTGAATGACTCTTATTGTTCTGAGTGACTGAAAAGCTACGACTTCCATGAACTAAGTCATATGACTATTAATAGTAGGTAGGGTCACATAGTGTGAAGTAAGAGGGGGTATTTTGACAGCAAGTTGTAGATCGAAACATGGGGTTGCAGTAAGAGAATTGCATTGATAAGAGATATTCCACATTCCTTCTGACGGTAATCATATCTTGGTCGCCATATATTATTCATTAGTATTTTAGTTAAAACACAATAAGATCTGCAAAAGCAATCTTCATGTTAATTATTTAGGTAAACAGGAAAACTGACTCAGTTAGAAGATCATATGCTGTAGGCTGAGAACAAGGGACAAGTTTTCTCCCCTTCTAACCTATTGTTTATATTTTAGAATAGCATAAAATTCATTTAACTGTGTTGAAATCTGACACCTGCAGAAAGTGAAAAACGAAGCATGTATAATAATAATAATTTTCATCTAAAAGTCCAATCTTAAGACACGATTAAATTTAACAAGGTAGTTAGCAAAATCATTGTAGATCTGCTATACCTACACATCACACATTAAGAACCAATGAAGATGTAAAACTGTTAAGCTATATGGAAATTATCATAATTTAAATTTACATATCACGTTGAAGATATCTTAACTTGTAATTCTTCACTTTTTTCAAACTTCGTATTAGTTGTAGAAAAATGTTATTACTATAAACTTACACCCATGTTTCACTTCCACTCTCTCTTTTTAAAATGTATAATAACATATAGTTACAAAAAATGCGTTTTTTTTTTTTTGCTTATCATTACACGAAATATGAAGATGTGACGCTGCAAATATCGATTTCGAGATTTTTGCGGAAATGTAAGTTTTCAGCATCTCTGATGCCGAAAAAATTGGTCAGCACATGTCATCTACGTTACAACCATTTCTTCCAAACTATTGGACCAATATTATTCATATTTAATATGTAGAACCTATTTATCAGGGAATGGTGCTTACGAAACATGTACAATAATTCTTATTATAATTAATTAGTACCAGTATTTGTTTTAAGTAAAAAACACAATTGGTAATCCACGTACGAATCATCAGGAGATTTTCTTTGTTATTTTTTTTTAATAAATATATAGTAGTTTTGTGCTTGTTTATCTCTCCAGGAGGTCCAGGTTCGATCTCCGGCCTAGTTGTATTGGAATTGTGATGAAGAAGGCAGACATTGCAGAGGTTTTTCTCTCTTTCATTCCACCAACACCCTCCATGTTCCCTTCATTTTGATCTCTCATCTGCAATAATTAAAAATAGGCAAGCTGAAGACTTGAGGGTAGTATGGGTCTCTGATGCTGATGTAGGATTTAAGGGCTTGGTGCTCTGGGTTGCGGGGTTTATCAGGTTCTTGTCTTGGGATGGTACTTAGTTCTGTCAGGACTGAGGCTGGATGATACGCCTGTCACAAATGCCACCCAGGCTATCCATAGGACTTGAACAATCATTGTGTATATAGCACGTACTATCAGCCAATGAATATTAGGTGCATAGATCTATCCATCTCAGATTCGGTCCTCGAAAAACGAAACTAAGCCAGTCATCTTCATGATACTCATTTTTTAATTAACTAAGAGAACAGAACATGTTCAGTCAGTTGCATATTGTAGCTCCACTTTGAATTATATCAGATATGATCCTTGAAAATAATATTATTATTTCAGTTTCGTAACTAGAGAAGGTATTTTTAAGTTGAATGGGTATTAACGTATTATCATGTTTATATTATCGTTATTTTATAATCAGAATAAGAAAGAATAAGAAAACATTGCAGTAATAGAAATAAATGCAGAATACTTTGTAGAGGTGTTTGTAAACAGAAAAAGGCACCATTTCCTACAAAAGTGCAATAAAAGTCACATACACTAACATTAATTTCCTGTTTTTCTCTTCAGTTGATCAATAAAAATTACCGTATTATTTGAGTTTCGGCTAAAATCCAAAAGCTGGACAGGATATGAAAGTTCAAAGCTAAAACTTAGAAGACAAGGTATGACAAATGGTATTTTCATATTTAGCCTTCAAGTAGGCCTGTATCTTTCTCTGTAAAGAAATTTTGCTGTTGCTTATTTCTGTTTACATTCAACATCTAGTAACTATGTATGTAGTTTATTGTAGTATTATGATTTATATTAATTTTTAATGATATCATTTCATAGATTACATTCTTGCACGATTATAATGTCAGGTTAAAACCAACAAATTCTTTATATTTCATATTGTTTTTTTTACTATTATTCTGAATACAGACAAAGATTGGTATGAGCTATAAATTCTTTTTCACGTAATATATAAATAGTTATGCACATTTTGTAAATACACTGATAAATTGTTGCGGATTTCAATATCAGAGGAAAGATGTAATATTTAGCATATTTTCATTTGTCATTACTTGGAACTTATAAGAGTATATGCAATACTTAAAGATTTTTCACCTATTCTTTGAGAGATAAATTAGGCTGGTATCAAATAAGTCGATATATCAATAGTCCTTTTCATACTTTTCTGGAACTACATATTTACAAAATTGAATGTCTGATTCATTTAAATATTACTGTTATCGCTACATCTCTCATATAAAATTAAGTTTATACAAATTTTAAAAACTTTACAACTTTTAATAGAATATTATATGAATTATATAAATTAACAAGATCTCTTACTAAGACTATAATATTTTATTTACCTTTAAATTACTTTTATTCAAACTGAAAAGATAAATCAAATCCATTATTAGTACCGCAGGTCTCTCTCTTAACTTGATTTTGTGGTAATTTATTAGACAAAGAAAGTGATTGTTTATTCAATAATTGATGCTCTCAAGTTTAATATGACGATAGACAAGACTATGTTTTGAAGGATGTATATTTTGTAATATATCTGTAACAAGAAATGTTACTAATTATTATAAGTTAATATCATTAATCTTTTCATTCATCTACTTGATTAGCATTAAAATTACCATAATGCCTTAACATTAATTAACCTTCGGTCATTTCACTTTCTTAATATATGATTTTCAAAATAAATAGCAGAGGTCCTACATCAGGGGTTCTCTAATTATACATCATGATGCCTCAGGGAGTTACCGGTCTTTGTCTGGGGCACTGCGTCTATAAGGAGAAACTAAAATTTATAATGTTCAGTGAAACACAACGTGTAAATTTTCAGTACCAGTACATGTATATATTTATTTTATTCTACTTTTGTATTTTCACATTTAAAAGAATACAAGCTTGTATTGTCAATGACTATTTTCTTTTAAAAATACCATCAAATCGAATTTTGGCAATTTTTTTCTTTTTAATTTTGGGTAGAAGGGCATTGCACGGAAAATGTGACGTGAAGGGTGGCGCGGTCTCATCAAGTTTGAGAACACTTACCATACACATAGTGAAACACACCTGTTAAGATAGACAAGTGGCGACAAGAATATACTTCAAATAGTTTTAGTATTCTCTCTTATATTGTTGTAAATAATCATATTCAGTATAATTTCTCATCTAATTGTTTGCTTTGTGCTATATGACACTATTTTAATATAATAATAATAATAATAATAATAATAATAATAATAATAATAATAATAATAATAATAATAATGTCAATAACGATAATAACTACAGTGTTTAGAATTAACATTTTGTTACTGCTTAACTTCAGAAAATTGTTTGTAATTCATAGTTAACCATAACTCTGTAGATTTGTGGCAAGATTACTTGTAAATACTGCACTCCAGTAGTTAGTTAAATTTTTACAATAGATCTTGTGGAAAACTGTTGTTTCTTGTATATATCCATTTTTTTCGAGTCTTCTTCCTCTCGTGTATACATGTGTCTGGTTGTTGCTCTGGTATAGTGAGTTGCTCTAGCAACGATGACTGTCCATTGACTGAAGCTTGCATTGGAGGAGCCTGTCAGCACCCTTGTGACACTCATAATCCATGTGCGTTCAATGCTGTCTGCATCAACACCAACCATGGAACTGACTGTAGTTGTGCTGAAGGCTTCCACGGCAATGGATTTGTTGGTTGTGCACCAGGTATGATTCCACGATCTGCATTTATAATATGGTTAGCCAGAAGTGGCGGTTTGGTAATGGAGTATCACCAGTAATTTTTATCCCAATGTACTTTTTTTTTTTTTTTCATAAGCTCTCACCCAATCATAACTTCTCTCCCCCATCAGGCTGCGGATCTTGTTTTGAGACCTTACCGGTTCAGGGATTGTCATGTTGGCATGTACTGCATGGTGTGCTCCCAATTCAGAAAGTTTTTGGAAACAATTCCTGTTGCATGGGAAATTACATTTGGTAACAACACAAGGGAAAGTAAGTGAGCGCAAAGAATATGTTCTTCTTTTGCAAAAAAAAAAAAAAAAAAAAAAAAAAAAAAAAAAAAAAAAAAAAAAAAAAAAAAAAAAAAATTGAGATTGATAGACATAAAAGGAAAACAACTTTCCTTTCACCCGCAACTTCTGGTTACCAGTAGTACTTAAGAGTTTAGACTGGCTATCTACACTTCCGTTTATGTTATATGTAGTGTTAAGTGTTAGTCTGTGTAAATTGAAGTTACAATTTCATAATTTTATTCTAGTTAACTTTGTTGATTTAATAATTACAGTAAGTTATATGTAACTGAATCTGAAGGCCACAACTTTGGCCTTTGGTATTGAAATTTTACAGAACAATTAAAGTCCTTTGTTTCAAATGAATTAAATCTAGATAACAATGATTATACACTAGCCTGCGAATTTCAACTTTGTGTTTGTTGCCTAAACTAAGTAATGTGATTTTATATAATGTCGATGTGCTGAATCCGAATTTTTAATCCGTTTGCTTCTATCACGTCAGGTTTGTTTGCAAAATCACTTTAAATGTATTTTATAATTACGTGAATTTCATCACCAACTTTTTCATTTCACTTTTTTATTTCAAATTCAAAAGCAATATTTAAAAGACACAACTTGCTGAAATTATGTGTACGGTTGTTCATACATGTCACTAGAGTGATTTTGCTTTGTTTTGTCTTGTTTACTTCACTATTGGATGTATAAATTAGCACAATGTATCACACAAAAAATTACACCACTTGCTTCTTAGTTGAGAAAGTCCTCCTGTTCCTCTTTCTTTTATGTTTCTCTTCAGGTATTTCACGCTTTAACATCCAACAATAATCACCAAGCATACTGATGCTCGGCGTCCCTGGTACCTTCTTTCGAACTCCTGCAGATCCTTGTGAAATCGTTCATCTTACTCTTAGCTGAAAAATCCTAGATTTTCGGCGAAATAATCTAGCTGAGAAAACAGAAAATTTTGATACTCACGTTACAATCAAATTCCTTGTATGCTGCAAGTATGTTAGCCACAATGTTTCGGTAATTAGGATCCTTGTTGCCAAGAATTTTAAAACAACTTCACAAAAAAAAATCCATGCTGATTTCTCCTTTTCATTCATACTGTTTTTAAATGCTGCACCAGACATGTACTTAAAACTGCCTCCTTCCTTATTTAAAGCTTTTACAAGCTGTTTCATTAAGCCACGCTTGATGTGGAGAGATTGCAGCAAAACTTTAGAAGAACTCACAAGGCTTTGGCGCACAACATTCTTACAACCGACTTCCAAATTTTTTCGAGGTGGCCAGTCTTTCATAGTCCAGTGATCAATTCGTATCCTACTATCCTATAGGCATAGAATGCATGGAAATTTGGTAAAACCAGATTGTTAACCCAGGAATATAGTAAGAACTTTGTAATCATCACAAACTTGCCACTAGTGTTCTTATAGTCTAGTCACAACAAGAGTAGTTGCAAATTTGTGTATGATTTTTTTAGGATCACTGAATAGGCAACGGGCACTGAACCAAAAATGTTACCGTTATGAAGGGGGAAATCCTTTAAACTTCGCTTGGAAGCATCAATGAACAGTCTCCATTCACTTAGGTCATAGTTTGGAAGTCCAAGTTTTAGCATAAATTCTTTCACATTACTGCAATATACAAGATTATCATCTTCGGAGAAAAAGTATATAAAACCTATTTCACGTTGTCAGTACCAATAGAATGATGTTTGTTTAAGATTTTCTGGTCGCACAGGGATTGGTACATTAGGCACAGGTAAAATGGCTGACCGAACAACTGAATACATGATTTGATTTTTATGTTTAGAATCGTACCCCTTCACATCACACGAACAGAAGTAGCAGTCATTACTATGGTTCAACTGCTCTCTCCAAACCATAGGTACTCCAAAAGATAGCAACTGTCTTCTCCAATTGATCAAATGACGAAATTCTTCAGTGCATACTCTACATACTTTGTGTGGTGCCCAAGCTTTACTTTGGTCTCCAAGTTTGATTCCAAAATAGGCATGGTATGACTTTTTCGCAAAATCTGTAATAATACACCTCTGCTTAGGCAATGTGTATCTCCTACATAAGTTATATAACAAAAGTGGTCTGGATTATTTAGACATTCTCGATGCAACATGGTAAATACTTTCTTACTGAACTAAAAACTTTCAACATTCTACTCCACAATAAAGCCGCAAACTGATTTCGTTTCGTTTCTAGATGAAACGCAGATGAAATGTGAGAGAAACTACACGAGTTGAGTTGAGTCTCTCACCAAGGAGTGGCTGACATTTCTATCTTCCACAAATAAAAATAATGACAAGGCTGCACGTTATTTCGCCCTAACTTCCTTATGTGCTTGCACCCCTATCTGCTAAGAAACATCCAGTGTCCTTGGTTTTCAATATAAACACCTTAAAAATATGTTGAATACATTTGGTTTTCATATCCTAACATACTAAACCTACATATGTTAAAGTATTACAGTTTAAATAATTATGCTATAAATTGTCGTAATATATTATAAGAAAATGAAAATAACAAAAAAATGGTACGTGATAGGAGCTTTTTGGCCTTTAATTTGATTTCAGCATGCTAAAAATACCCTAAAAACATTAAAACTTTGGAGGCAGGAATTTCATCGCAGACTAGTGTTATCAAAGGAGAAAAATTCGCTCCGGCACCGGGGATCGAACCCAAGTCCTTGGTTCTACGTACCAAGTGCTCTAACTTCTGAGCTACGCCGAAGTTTAAATCCACAGCACTGGATCGAATCCCTTTCCTCAATGTTTTTCCCTTTGTGGCCTGACTCCATGTTGACATATATTAAGTCAACTGCCTTATACAAGGAGTGCACTCAATTGAGTGACTTGGTGGCCGGGATTCCACAGTAATATGCACTGTTAGGCAAAGAATCTACGTATAGATTAATTTTTGGTCCTACAGAATATATCTGTTATGGTAACAATGATTATTAGAGGAGAAAAATTTTCACCAAGTCACTCAGTTGAGTGCGCTCATTGTATAATGGCAGTTGACTTAATATATGTCAACATATATGTCGAGCTTGGAGTCAGGCCACAAAGGGAAAATCACTAGAGGAGAGGGATTCGATCGGGTGCTAAGGATTGAACTTCGGCGTAGCTCAGTGGTTAGAGCACTTGGTACGATCCCTGGCACCAGAGCACATTTTTCTCCTCTAATAATCATTGTTACCATAACAGATATATTCTGTAGGACCAAAAATTAATCTATACGTAAATCTAAATAAGTCTAATACCATAATTTTATGATATTGAACTAGAGGTTATTTCTTGATTACGTCTAAGTAAGAACTTCATTATAGCTTTCAAATAATCATTAGTCAGTTGACAGTTCAACATAGGTTCGTATAGGAACTTGAATTAAATCCAGTATACAAAACTGATTGTTTTAATTTACAGTACCAGTAGGTACCAAAGAAATATAATATATATATATATATATATATATATATATATATATATATATATATATATATAAAGAGAGAGAGAGAGAGAGAGAAGGGATGAGAAGATGTTTTTTGTATTCTTTGATTATGTTGTAATTGACAGTTGTAATAAAAAATAGTTAAGGTTTAGCTTATATAATATGTTGAAGTCGATTAAAGAGCTTTAATTAAATTAGTACAGTTTATAGTGAAATTCTATATCCCAGATATCGATATTTAACATTTGTTATCTTAGGATATGTAACATTTCTTTCTAGCACATATTAATTTAGATTCTTTTTATATTTATCATATTATTTATTTTTCTAAATTACTGCAATGAACTTGGTGAACTTAATCGAAAGAATAGACATAGGTGGCAACATTTTAATAGCTGATCAGTTATTTAAATAATCAAGGTACGGTATTACTTACAATTAGAGTAGTCACAATATTTCTTATTGATCATTAAAATCCGAACATAAATATATGTTTCGGAATATATACTGCATTTCTTTCACGTGTTAAAATTAGATACCTTGCTCTTCGGAATATATACTCTATTTCGAAGTGATATAGTGTTAAAAGTTGTGTAATCAAGATGTATAAATTACAGTTACATCGCCATCTCCTGTCTGTCATTATAATGAGGACTGCCCACCACACAAGTTATGTGATCGGCTCAACCGTGTTTGCATTAATCCATGCATGGAAGATTCTTGTGGAGAGAATGCCAAGTGCCTGGCAGTTAATCATGGAATTGACTGCAAGTGTCTTGATGGCTACTCTGGAAATCCCTATGTGGAATGCTTAAGAGGTACGTACTCCTGTTAAACAAGCAACTTATTCATTTCAAAACTTTGTATTTTACTTTCACTGATTTTGAGATTGAAATTTAAATATTCATTATTTTAATATTAGTAGCCTACTGGTATTTATTTTTATAAAATAATTTGTTGAAAAACTGCCTAGTTTCCCGTGTATAGGCCTACGCAGAATATTGTGTAACATAATTCTTTAATTATTCTATCAAGATTTGAATCAGTGACTTATATACAGTTTTCTCTGAAATAACAAAAATTTTTATCTTAACACAAGTGTCGGTTATACATAATTTTCAGCATAAGAGATATTATGTCATCTTTAAAAAAAGCTATTTGGTATTTATGGAACAGGTACAGTATTATTAATTTTGGGGAAAGGGAAATGGAAATAATGTGTTAGAAAGAAAATTAATGAAAAATGCAATGCTATGTTTGATTATATCGTTAAATTTCTTATAAATATAATGTTTATAAATTTAGATTGATTTGTTTATTTAGAAAATTGTTTGTAGTAGCAAACACTTTTAATCTCTGTTGGAGTTATGTCACAAAGAATAATGTGTGCTGAAAAATTAATAAAGCAGTGTTACAACAAATTTTATACGTTTTCTAATTTGAAATTTTACTGGAATTAATACAGTATTTTAATGCTAATTTTATTTCCAGTGACAGGATGCCGTAGTGACGATGATTGCCACACTAATGAAGCTTGCATCAATAACCAATGCCAGAGTCCATGCAAATGTGGATTGAATGCTATCTGTGAAGTATTGTATCATAAAGCTACATGCAAATGTTTACCAGGATATACCGGAAATCCAGCTGTAGGATGTCAGGGTAAGATAAGGATTGATTCTTACTTTTCTTTTCTTTCGGTTTATCTACTTCATTTTTTGTAATCTTTAATTAAAGTGATTGATGTCATTGGAATATTGTCTGGGAGTAATTCCTTTTGATTTTCAGGACCAAGTAATCCTTGTGATCCAAACCCATGTGGCACAAATGCAATGTGTGAAATTGATAACGGAAATCCAATCTGCTTCTGTCCAAAGGGATTGACAGGAAATCCTTTCAGGAATTGCAGTAAGTACCTAAGTATTCACAAAACGAGTTATCAACGTCAGAATAAGATTACTTTTATGAGAAAACCGAAGATACGGAAAATGAAGTTGCAATTATTTTTAGCCATTGACGAGGTATAATACATTTTTATTAAGGTATTTCCTATAATACAATAGTTTTCCTTCACTAGGGTTTCCAGATAATAATTGCCTAAATTGTCCCATCACAGCATTATCGACATGTTGTACTTTTAGGGAGATGTTATATAACTGTATACAAAAGTAATTTAAAATATATCTCATAGCACTATTAATGTCCACACCTGTGGAGTAATGGTTAGCGCGTCTGGCCGCGAAACTAGATGGCCCGGGTTCGATTCCAGGTCGGGGCAAGGTACCTGGTTGAGGTTTTTTCCAGGGTTTTCCCTCAACCCAATATGAGCAAATGCTGGGTAACTATTGGTTCTGGACCCCAGATTCATTTCACCAGCATTATCACCTCATCTCATTCAGACGCTAAATAACCTGAGATGTTGATAAAGCATCGTAAAATAACCTACTTAAAAAGAAAATAGCACTATTAATTCTACTTGCTTTGTATTAATTTAGAAACTTATTGAAAACAAACCACTATCGTGGTCTAGTGGCTAGAACCCTAGACTTATAATCCTGTGGACCCTGGTTCGATCCTTGACATACCCCCGATTTATAATTTGTATGCGGCAAGCCTGTGGTTCAGGCAACAAAGGGGGTCTTCGCCAAGAGTTCCCCTGTGGCATCCTAACAAATGTCCATCATCGTCTCATGTCTTCACGGATGTAGCATGGACCATCTTCTGATGGCGCACCCTGGACGATTCTGTCAGTAAATTGATCTACACAATTGGCTTGAGATGGGTGAATGACTTGCAGTCAAGTATCCACCATTAGTAAAAAAATCTTTACAAAACAGGTTAAAAAGTAACGATAATTTGTGACTGTAGATTGTACTTTAAAATATTTATTTAGAACAACGTTCATAATATAATAACACTATTCATATTTTAAATAAATAAAAATAAATAAATGGATGTTTATGAAATACGAGAGAAAATATTATCAAATAAGTGAAACAGGAGACTGGAGAAAATGTGAGTAAAATATGGAAGAACTCATAAAATATAGAAGACCTGGCAACTCCATCATTATCATTCAGCCAAAACAAAGTTTATTTTTCCATAATGTTCTATCTGGTATATTCTCTTCTGTCAGTCCGTGTTGATCCATATTTCTTCAGACACTGTCCACTCATTTTTCTTCTTTTCTCCCTTTTCTTCTTTTTTCCTCTGTCACTCCAATATTTATATTAAGTTATTTCTAATTTCCGTAATTTTTCTTATGCTACTGTTTCGGAATTCTTATTTCTTCTGGATTTTCTCTCCGATCTTTTTCAGAAATCCAGTTTTATTGCGAACAATATCCTTCATATGCAAAAATCATCACAGAAGATCCATGTGGACAAAAGATAAATTTCTTTATTGCCCATGCAGAACGACAGACTGTTAAGTTGAAAAGCACACATGCTATCCATATAACCACAACAGGACCACATTCATACAAGAGCCTTAAAAACAAAGCTAGGACAGAAACACCAGTTTATATTAATAGAACATTGTTTTTCTCATTAATACTCCATTACAGTTAAATTTGAGTTTTAAGAAAACCATATAAACAATGTCTCCAAACAGTGAAGATCAGATTTTTAAAGTCTATGTGGCAAAGAAAAGAATGGAACTTTATAACTCAGATCAGAAGTACTGTTGCGAAGTCTGCTAGAAATAATATCGTGTAGATAAAAGAATCATTCATGAAAGATCACCAAGAATAGTACGAGACAACAACTGAAAGTAAAAAGGACCTCTGGGAGAAGGTGTTGGAGTGATGCTCTGGAAGATACGGACTAAACAGTCTACCTACCGAAAGAGAAGAAGAAGAAGAAGAAGAAGAAGAAGAAGAAGAAAATGAATGAATATTAAAGGAATGACAGGCCAAAAAGGAGCAAAACTAGCTTAGATCTATGTATAATCCAATAATGAGAGAAAACATTTGAAACCGGTAGTATTACATATTTCAGAGAACCTAAAATATAATGTTGGTGTTGCCATATATGACAAATTAAAAGACGAAATAATTATTGATTATTAATTACCTGAAATGTTAATATTCTTTTTGAATTGTTCCATTTTTACCAAAGAATTTGAATTAATTTCCTATTCGTCATTTTGTTTCAGTTCCTGAAGGAGATAGCTGCGCACCAAATCCTTGTGGTCCAAATTCAGGCTGCCGTGTTGTGAATGGTTCGCCATTATGCTTCTGCCTTCCTGAATATGAAGGAAATCCCCCATCTAAACCATGCAGTCTTCCATCAAACCCGTGTGATCCTTCTCCTTGTGGTCCTAACACTCAGTGTGCCATCTTAAGCAATGGATTTGCCAAATGCACATGTCTGCCAGGCTTCTTGGAAAGTCCTAATACAATCCGAGGCTGTGTGGAAAAACGTAATCCTTGTGATCCTAATCCTTGTGGCCATGGAGCACTTTGTGATCCAAACAGAGAACCAGCTTGCTTCTGTCCTGAACCCTTTATTGGCAATCCGTACCGCAGCTGTGGAGGTAAGATGATGTTACAAAGAATACTACCAATAAAATTAGATAAGATAAAATTAATGTAAAAGATCGTGTTTAAAGATATAACATGAAAGTATTTTCTTCGAAATATGTTTAAATCGGTGTTTTAGAAGTTAATGAAACAAAAATATTGCAATTTTGAAAATGTTTTCATAACTTTTAAAAATATTTTCTTTTCTAATCCTCCCTCTCATAAACTCATATCCTGTAATGGAATATCACCTCTATTTAAAGATTTTCCGTTTTAAATAAGCTTCTACATATAGAGGCTCTAAAAGTAATTTATCAATATATTATTTAAGTTCACAAAAATAATTTGATTGCTGTGTGGAATAATAAGCGAACTAAAAAGGTAATAAAACATTGAGTCTTATGAATTTGAGGTTTGTCATAAGAAAATTAAGTAAACAGTCTTTCACTTATATTCAAGATCTGAGGCGTGAGTGATCACTGATCATTTGATATTGTACATAAGTCCTGCTCTGTGGAACTGTGAAATTGATGAAATTAGTTTATTTGTATTTTAAAATATCCTTTTGTGGACTTTATTGTGTTATTTTGTGAGCTCTTCACTCCTGAAACTTGTTGGATCAGAATACAGTATACAGAGTGGACGGAATGTAACACCACTGCAGTTCAAGGAAACCAGTTTGCTGCAAGCCCTTACATGCTCTCAAGTTTATGGCTCTGTTTATCCTCGTAATAGATCCTACTTCCGCTTTTCGGCTGCGGAACAACGCATTTTTATTTGCAATACTTTCACAAAAAAATCTTCGTGAGGCAAGTTCCTCCGAAAATTCTGTTATCAATTTTCAAATTTTCATGTGCCAGGTAAGACAACAATATATTATTATAGACTCGTAAAAAATTTAATGAAACAGGCTCTGTTCAAAATAAGAAACAACAAGTGAAAAAACGTGCCTTAACAGAGAAAAAATTAGACAAAATATTAAAAATAGGTTTCGATTATAACAAAAAACTCTCGAAAATATTTGCTCCAATTAGCTCAGCAAGTAGAAGAGTCTAAAATCTCAGTTCAACATGCCACTGAATTGTTCAAATTAAAACCTTACAAAATGCGTGGTTTATCAGCATTTGCTCACAAACTATATGGCTAGGATAAAGTAAAATATCTGGCAAGAAATATGGAACATAAGTCAAAACAAACTACAGAAAGTATCCAGAAATGCAGTTCCAGCATTTATAGCAATCAGGTAAGACTTTTTATTTTAATTTAACTTGCCGCAAATTACGATCACAGTTTGGTTGAAGATGGGCTACCCCTATAGCATGCAAAGGCCGCTAGACCTTCAGTTGAGTGGTGTGTTTCGTCTCATCCACTCTGTATAAGTTTGATTTCTTGTTTTGACTTTTCAAGCGTCTTCTATAAAAGGCTGCATTCACTGTTGCATATTTAGATAGATTAATAATAATAGTAATAATAATAATAATAATAATAATAATAATAATAATAATAATAATAACAGCCACCCGCATAGCTCGGTCAGTTAAGGCACTTGCCTGCTGATCCAGAGTTGCACTCGGGCGCGGGTTCGATTCCCATTTGGGCTGATTACCTATTTGGGTTTTTTCTGAGGTTTCCCCAACTGTAAGGCAAATGTCAGGTAATCTGTGGCGAATCCTCTGCATTATCTCGCCAAATATCATCTTGCTATCACCAATCCCATCGACGCTAAATAACCTCATAGTTGATAAAGCGTCATTAAATAACCAAGTAAAAAATGATAATAATAATAATAATAATATAATAATAACCATCCTCAGTCTTTGAATTAGACTGAATGCCCAATCCAATCATTTAGATATTACAGGTGGTATTCATTGTTGTTGGTTAAGTCATATGAACATCTTTCTTATGGAATCTCTGTGTCCGATAGTCCTATATTCCATAACTTGTCAGATTACTCTGCAGGGATTCATCCTTATTGGATGCCCATGGTACTTCGACTTTCGTTTAGCAGTGTAATCATGCACACACAAGACCCAAGTTCATTGATAGTGATATTGATTGTTTCATCTCTCAAATTACATTCAGTAATTTTTTTTTAAGGACTACATCTCCATTGTTTCAGTTTTTATTTGTTTATTTTTCATATCTATTTAATGCTCAATTCTAGCAGCATAAATTTGTATTATTACACTGCACCTTTTTTAATTTGTTATTTTATTCATTCTGTTCTCCCACACTATGTTAGAATCTGTGCATTATGCTTCGTAGATATCCATCTTAGGTATATGGTATATCACAGAAAAACTAATTGGAATACATTAGCAAATTAAGACTGTTGTGAATATCTAGTCAGTTGACTTAGAAACCAAAAATACATTTTTCGCATATTTGCACTCTTGTGTTCCAGAACCTGAAAAGCACCTATGTCAGCCTGGACCATGTGGTAATAATGCTGACTGTTACATCACAGAAAACCAAGAGACATGCTATTGTAAGGCAGGCTACATTGGTGATCCATATTCAGGGTGTTTCTTGGAACCTGCTAATCCTTGTCTACCTAACCCATGTGGACCCAATGCTCTATGTACAGTGTCACCACAGGGACATCCCATGTGTCTATGTCCCGAGGGCATGTCTGGAGATCCTACTGGCCCCTCTGGATGCGGTGGACCCGAATGTCGAACTGATGATGACTGCTCAAACAAATTGGCATGCATTGCATACAAATGCCGTGATCCATGTCCTGGATCTTGTGGCATTGGAGCCTCATGTCGTGTGGAGAAACATCATCCTGTGTGCACATGCAACCATGGTTTGACTGGAAATCCTCTGATAAGATGCTCACCACTTCCAGGTGAGCATTTTTTTTATAGTTGCCTAAGGTACTCTTGGTTATCCTTTACTGGAAGTGTTAAATACTTCGTATATGGAAACATTTCAATGATAGAATTATTTAACAGATAACTTTTATGTCATTTTAAGTTAATTGTAATGTTTTTCCACCACAAGTAATAGAGGAGAGAAATGCAGTGAGAGTTTTTTTTTCTTGCAAAAGACTGTTAAAGTAATGGTCATCTCTTGGAAATTGTAAACATGTCCGTTATGAATGTTTATTATAAAAATGAAAAGAAGATTAATATTTCTCAAAGAATTTTTAACCCAATTGCTACTATTTAGAGTTGTATGCTTGTGAAGTAAAATTCCATTAAATACGTAATTGTTTATTTGGCAGTTTCGCTATCTACTAGATGGTTTCGAATACAGAATATATGAAAACATCTAATAATTCTATTTTTTTCAACGTAGTACTATAAGAAGTCTGACATTACTACTGCTCAAACACGAACACTGTAAAATAGTACAAGTGAAAACCGGAAAAATGGAAGAATGTGCGTGTTGCTCACTTGCGTGTATATGTATGTGTGTGTGTGCATGCGTGCATGTGTGATATTAAATTTTGTTTTCGTGTGACATATAATCAAATAGTAATTTAACATTGATTTCTAAGCTGCTCACATTTCATGAAATCTGCAAAAAAAAATTACTTTCTGTCAAAGAAAATTTAGAATAGACCTACTATTTAATATTATGTCATATGTTTAAGCACATATGTTAATTGATTTATTAATGTTTTAAAATTTTCTCTAGAATTTACAAACAACATTCAATGATAAAATAATAATTGATTAAGTAGGTTCAATAAAAAATATAGATACTGGTACTTCATTATTGTTTAGTTTCAATATAAATCAAAAGCTATATGTTTATTGTAACTCGTTTCCAAAGTATCCTTAAAGTATTAATACTGGTGAGTTTTTAGATGTTATTTTGTCTCATTAATGTAGTATGTAATATTTCCTAGCTCATTGTAACATTTTGTATTTGCAATACTGTTCATATAGTTCCTCCACCAAGTGATCCATGTCATCCAAGTCCATGCGCTGTTAATGCATTCTGCCAAGTGTTGGGAGGACGAGCAGTATGTTCGTGTATGGAAGGTTTTGAAGGAGACCCGTCAGTTAACTGTCATCCTGAATGCGTGCTCAACACAGACTGTCCACTGGACAAAGCGTGTCTAGATAGGAGGTGCATTGATCCATGTGCCTCAGGAGCTGTTTGTGGTCTAAGAGCCATATGTTTGGTTAGAGATCACACTGCAACCTGTGCTTGTCCAGAGGGTCACACAGGCGATGCTTTCACCCAGTGCATACCTAGACGTAAGTACAACTTTATTGGTCTCAAAGTATATTGAAATATGACAACTCGAAAGATATTTAACTGAATTGTTTGCTCCATTAAATTTCTTGTTTAAGCTATTTCAGTGACTATATTATCTTGATTTATATAAAAAGTTAGGGGCACTGGGTTATAGATATCTTTTTGAATATCGGACACTCGGATTTGAAATTCTATTGGCATACATATTCATTAACAGAAGATGTTGGTTGGTTGGTTGGTTGATTGGTTGATTGGTCGATTGAGTTCCAATGTTTCGAAGCATTGTCATCTGAAGCTCTTCTGGAAGTAAGCTATTCCGGCCACTTGTAAGACAGAATTAATTACTCCAATTATAGGATTATAGACGTTTATAATGGCTAGCAGAAGAATTTTCACTTTATTCACACTTTTAAATACTAATGGACACTATTTGCAGGTAGTTGGCAGGGCTATCTGCACTTGTAGGTGAACAATGCAAAAGCTGTTGAGAATTTTGTTTACAATATTAATATGTCGTGTTTTGTATGCCATAAACTTAGTGTCACATAGGATTATATGCTTTATTTCTCTCCTGGAGAAAGTCGTATTTTGTTTTCTAGTACGAAAAATCATTATCTTAAATAGAGGTTTGAATCTGCTACTTTTTTCAATCAGAGGCAATCACGCTATTCATCAGACCACTAAAGAACCTAACCTTATAAAGTAACATAATGTTAAAGTAGAATTTTCTAAGATTCGTAGAGGAATTAAAATACAAGAAGTAAAAAGATATGGATTGAAGAGCTTGTTAAATTTAAGCTCATTATATTTAGGCTTTTGGATGTTACCATCGAACTGTAGCCCTACATGTAGGCCTACTTGTATCATAATTTTCAGTTGCAAAATTTGTTGTAATAACTTTGAAATTTAGCTTGAATTCCCATATGATTAACATTGATTATGATGTTAACTCAGTGTTTGTAACAAAATCTTGAATATTTATAAAATTAATCAAATATAGCTTCTAGAGAAAATATAATATGATAATATTGAGGATGCATTTTATGTAGACCCTAGTGGTACTGTAATTTTTATATTCACTATTACAGGTTGCAAATATTTTGTCATTTTAATCAAGGAACGCTATTTGTTGCTAGCATAATATTAACATCGATAGAATGGAAGAAGAGCTATTATAAAGGGAGTTAGTTACATTTTGTAAGAAATTAATGGAGTAGAACGTGAATCGATTTTATATCTCTAATAGTCCAGGGGTAGCAACGAAAATATTTGTGTAATAAATATAATATTGATGTTTAAACATCATCTAAAAAATTAAATTTTTTTCTAAAAAATTCAACACTTATAAAATTTTAAGTTTTTAAAAAAGTTTTATATTTTAAAACAAATGTTAAAATGGACATCAAGAGAAATTAGCTATTTTCATCTAAAGATTTCAGTATGAATTTGAAAATTATGCACATTATATCAAAATTTCTGTACAATTAGATCTTACGTTAATAAAGGTTTTTACCAAGAACCATTCAAAATACAATATTTTCTTCTTACAGCTCCAGTTTCAGCAGATATGAACTTAACACGACCATGTGCTCCTTCGCCATGTGATCCGGGCATTCACTGCAATGTATACGGGGGTCAAGTTGCCATGTGTGACCCTTGCAGTGGCCCTGGCAGCATCAACAACCTCCAGTGTCGTCCTGAGTGTCTCGCTCATTCAGATTGCCCATTCAATCTTGCTTGCCTTGGACGCAAGTGTCGAGATCCATGTCCTGGATCTTGCGGTGTGAATGCTAACTGCATGGTTATCAATCACAATCCAGTTTGCAGTTGTCCAAGCGGGCTAGTGGGCAATCCATTCGAGCACTGCTCTACTCCACCTCCAAGTAAATATGACAAATGTTTTCTTTTATTAACAAAATTCGTGTTGTGAGGTGCTTTCTCATTATACAACTAATTCTTATTCGTGTACTCATGTGTTCCTACTTTTAATTAATTAAAATCAAAAGTAAGCCTATGTACTATTTCAGAAAATGTTCCTTATCTTTATTAGCCAGAGAAGTAAGTCAGAATAATAATAAAATATGTTTGCAAAAGTCAGGTAATCTCATTTCTATTTCATAAATCTTAGAGAAATTAAAGTTAACTACATTATTATCTGACTGCTGTTAGAAATTTACTTTTTATTTTTATTTTCTATTTAATTGTTATTAACATTTTTTAATATAATAACTAGTTCCGAGTTTCATTATAGTAGATAATAACAGCACCATAGAAATAAAATATAATTTTAATATAATAAAAACATTACAAACTTATATCAAATTAATAAATCCATTACCGAATTAATGGAACTGATATCTTATAGCAAGTCTTAGAAGTCAAATTTAATTTTTTGTCCGTAACATTCTAAGTACATCAAGTGAAAGTTATATTAAGTAAGCTAATAAAAGTGATATCTTTCAATGAAAATTATGTACAGTATTGTTTTCAGTAGAATTTATGAGCTGCTAGTAATGATACTTTATGTACTGAAAGCCATTGTCTAAATATATTCTCATAAAAGATTGAGGTGATGTACAAAAATAATTTGATTTGCTTATTTCAATTTGAAATATTAATCAATATTCAAGCAAAAATGTGATTGTTATAAAAATCAAATATTTAGTCATACATTCACTATGAGTTTAAAGAGAAATCAATTGAAATAAGACAAGCAGTAATACGAAAAGGATTATCTCACTATTATTAACTCATTTAATTTTCTTCCAGATATACTCCCAGAAAAAACATGTGACACAGTACAGTGTGGTGCTAATGCAGTTTGCCAAGACAAGAATGGAGTATTGTCGTGTGTGTGTAAACCAGAATACTTCGGTAACCCATACCTGTCATGTCGCCCGGAATGTGTCCTCAATACAGATTGTGCTAATAATCTCGCCTGTATCAACAACAAGTGTCAAGATCCTTGTGCAGGAGCATGTGGAGTTGGTGCTCAGTGCAACTGCGTTAACCATGTACCAGTATGTTTCTGCCCACCTCAAACTACTGGAGATCCATTTGTATCCTGTTATCCATTCAGACCAGGTGAGTGAGATAAAAGCTTTATGAGATAATTTTAAGCAGAAAGTTAGCAAGTGGCGTTTTTCATATTATTTATTTATATGATACTACACTAAAAAGATAGAAATGAAGGGAATGAATTAAATGGTGGAGAGGATAATATTGTGTACAATCATTATGATAATGATGGTATTTTACTTTTTCAACAGAACCTCCTACACCTTTGAGACCATGTGACCCGTCACCTTGTGGACCATACAGCCGATGTCTTGTATCACCACAAGGTTTTGCCACCTGTTCGTGTCTTCCTGGATACCGTGGTTCTCCACCTGTTTGTACACCAGAGTGCGTTGTTAGCTCTGACTGTCTACAAACACAGGCTTGTGTGAGCCAGCATTGTGTGGATCCATGTCCTGGAACATGTGGTATTGGTGCACGCTGTGCTGTTATAAACCACAATCCTATATGCAGTTGTCCACCAGGTGATCTCGGAGATCCGTTTGTGAGCTGCCACAAACCTACAGTAGAAGGTAACAAATATATTTAATTATTTTTATACGAAAGTTTAATATAATCTTTGAATCTTACATGTTCATGAAACTACATTGTCTCAGAACAATACAATATATTTGCGTAAAATAAAGTTACAACATAAAATCTTCTTCATTCTTGAATACACTCTTTTAACACTTATATAAACACTGATGTACTGTTAAGTTATTTCATTAAATACATAACGACTTCGTTGTGTTAATATTATACATTTTTTGGTGTTACGTTACCTGATTGACTACTTTCGACATTGTTTGCACCATCCCCTGATTGACTACTTTCGACGTTGTTTGCACCATCCCCTGATTGACTACTTTCGACATTGTTTGCACCATCCCCTGATTGACTACTTTCGATGTTGTTTGCATCATCCCCTGATTGACTACTTTCGACGTTGTTTGCATCATCCCCTGATTGACTACTTTCGATGTTGTTTGCATCATCCTCTGAATCCTAGACATCGAAACTAGTCAGTTAGGTAACATAACACCAAGAATTTATAATGTTAACACAGCGAAGTCGTTATGTATTTCTTACAATAACTTAACAGCATATCAGTGATAAAATCTTCACACATAAAACTTCCAATATAGTCTTCTTTAAATCAATTTCTCTTTGAAATGTATCTTATGTTATTTTATGAAAACCTTATAAAGGACTTTCTCATTTGCAAGCTAGTGAAATTTGACTTCTGTGAAAATGAAAAGGCTACATTAGATTCGAAATACAGTAAAACCAAAATCGATTAAATGATAGGCCTTGACTATATTCGTGATTTTGTTAGATCATATATTAATAATCTCTTTCATTATTTTATGTTAAGAAAATGCTTATAATTCTGTTCTTAGAACACTTCAATCTCCTGAAACAATTGGAAACATAACATTTACTTAAATGTCAAATAAACAAAACATTTAAATTTGTATGGTTTCAATGTAATACCCTAAGTCATATATACCCAGATTGCTCGGCCTTATAGGCTTTGACGGTAACAACTTTTGTCAGGTTTACTATGCTGCCATCTAATTGTTACATAAGGAGCCACATCATAACTCCCATTTGAATTGCTTTAGCGACTGTACTGGCATCTCATGTTCGTTTATGGCAGTTGTTCTCTTCAAAGTGCTATCGATTTTAACATAGGGATGAGCAATCTGGGTATATATGATCTAGGGTAATACTAAGCAATACATATAAAATATTTAATTAAACATGCTGGAATTATTTAAAGTGTAATAATTTACCTTTAAAAACTGAAGTGCTGCTGTCAGTACAATTAAAATCTTACATGACTCTTTAACTCTTTTATAAATTACATTAAATTTTGAATTCCCATATTAACTTAATCATGATTTACTAAAAGAAGCCATTTTAAACTGCATGTTAAATGAGAATTAATCTTAAAATAAGATATTGTAAGTTGGATAATGAGGCATATTAACATATTTTCTCTTCTGTTTACAGAACAACCCAAGGATCGAGAAAATCCATGCAACCCTTCACCATGTGGTCCAAATTCAATCTGTCAAGTGAAGCAAGGACGACCTGTATGCTCTTGTGTACCAAACTATATCGGAAGTCCACCATTCTGCCGCCCAGAATGTGTACTTAGCCAGGAGTGTCCTTGGGATAAGGCTTGTATCCAGGAGAAATGTCAGAACCCATGCACCAACAGTTGTGGATCCAATGCAAAGTGCGATGTTGTCAACCACACTCCTTTCTGTAGCTGTTTACCAAACTATGAGGGAGATGCATTTGTCGGCTGTTCAAAGATCGAGAAACGTAAGTTTGAGACTCGTCCTTCTATGATCATAAACATTTTCTGCTAATGAAAGTTCATGTTGCCAATGAAAAGACTGGAAGTAAGGAAGAAGGAAATTCAAAAGACACCATAATTTTGCGTTCTTGAAAGGGGCCTATGACTGATAATATCTGTATGAATTCTACGTCTCTTAATCACTTCCTCATTTTGGGGGCTTTACTCCAATGAAGAGACTGCGGTAGTTTTGAAAGGGAAAAGTCTATAAAGGGAAAAATCCTGTTAGAATGCATAAAATTGTAAAGCTTATTGTTGAGTATCAATCCACAAAACAATTTTCTCTATCACAGAGCTAGGTTATGCAGCACAACTCCCATAGTTATTTAAAATCTAACCCAAGACTTACGTAAATTCTGTCCTTTATGAGTCGCGACTTGTGCTGTCATAGTTTTAACTACCAAGATTAATATGATGAAATATCATATGTACTTCGGTACATCAAAAAAAAAAATATATATATATATATACCAAGATTAAGCTCCCTACAGTCGAAAAAAGTGAGCATTTGAATTTTGGGAGAAAAAGCTAAGTTTAATCAGAAGACAATTATATGGTTTTAATTTTTTATGTTGTTGCAGCCAAGCCAATGCCAGCACAGCCTGTGGATCCATGTAACCCATCACCATGTGGAGAGAATGCCCAGTGTTCACCAAGGGACGGAGTTGCTCGCTGCACATGTATTCCTCCGTACAAGGGCAATCCATATGTAAGCTGCAGACCTGAATGTGTGATCAACTCTGATTGTCCAAGTCATTTGGCTTGTGTGGCACAGAACTGTCGAGATCCCTGTCAAGGAGTTTGTGGTGTCAATGCCGAATGCAATGTGGTGAATCACATTCCGGTGTGTTCATGCATACGAGGATTCATGGGTGATCCTTTCAAGTCCTGCAGACAAGAACCACCAAAACGTAAGAATTTAGTCTTTTTATATACTATGTTATTTACATGTTACCTTCAGCATGGAAAAAGGGCTACAGTAGAACCCCGATCATCCATCACCCTGTTTAACCGAATGGCAGATTGTCTGACTGTCTATCTCTCGATTTTTTAAATTTATTTTTTATTTTTTTCTTCAGAAGTAATATATATGGAATACTGTTTTGTACGTATGTTGTCTAGAGAGCATTATTACAAGCCTTTACTGATACACAGTTTGGTCTGCTGTTTGAATTGCCATACTGTGTAACTTTTCTTTCCTTTTAGTTGGTTATTTTACGATGTTTATCAACTGCTAAGGTTATCTAGCGTCTGAATGAGATGAAGGTGTTAATGCCAGCGAAAAGAGTCCAGGTGCCGAAATCTAGTCAGCATTTGCTCTTAATGGGCTGAGGGAAAACCCCGGAAAAAACCTCAACCAGGAAGTTTGTCCCAACCAGGATTTGAATCTGGGCCTGCTCGTTTCACGGTCAAGCATGCTCACTGTTACTCCACAGTGATGAACCTACTGTATAACTTCTATATAAGATGTATTCCATGGGTGTCAACAGAAAATGTGTTGTGCTAAGTACTGAAAAAAAATGAAAATAATTTAATGGTTTGGGAAAGGGAAACTATGGCTCATCTCAGATCTGAATACAAGATTGGAATTATAACTGCGCTATTTAATAAAAAATCAAGGATAAAGTGTATAAAGTATGTAAATCTACAACATGAGACCTCCATTGTTCCTATCTTTCCACAGACACAAGAAGTTTCCTTATCCCTTAAAAGCCCATTCTTGACAACTAGACTTAAATCAGTGAACTGATTCACTACCTAGCGTGTTAAACACAACACCACAGAGGAAATTACAAAATCTTCTATGGTACTGATTATCCAATTTTTTCGATTAACCATTCAGTCCATCCCCTTCATTACCATGGATAATAGAGGTTCTACTGTACCGGTATTTAATTATTCAGAATCACGGATTTTTCTAGCCCGGGAAATTACATACAAGTGAGTGCATGCACACTTACGGATGCAGCCCTTGAAGAAACAAAATATCATTATAAGAAATTAATTTATATACTTACACAATTATCCTGCTTATTCCTCTTTTCATGTAACAGAGTAATTTTTATTGTCGTCCATATAATATCATATTAAGAGTATATTTAGGGAAAAACTAGGAATATCTCAGTTTTAAGGCATTAAAAATTGTCCTACTCTATGGTTGAAACAGTTCGAAAATCCCTGATTATTTACATAGATTAGAAATGCGTCAAATGTTGCATGAAAACTTGATATAAAAACCACTGTTTGATGGAGTTATCTGAGTTTCTGCTAAAAATCAGAACAAATTTGACAGCATTTGAAAGATTTTATAATATTAATTAATTAAAACCACTATATTACATGGTATGTGCCTAGATGCTAAACTTAATGATCAGTTTATCTTTCTAACCCTAAGCAGAATGCAAATGTGAAAAGTTTGTTTTTATGAATGCCCCTGAAACAGGCTATCATTAAATTCTGTCGGAACAATTCTGATCAAGTAAAACAAGAAACATATGAACTGCTCAGAGTTTCAGAAAATGATTAATTCATTCATAGCTTTCTGCTTTCACTGCAAACTCAGCATTCTCCAGTCTTTCCTATTTTCCGCCTTTCTCTTTGTCTCTGTATACGATCCACATATCTTAATGTTGTCTATCATCTGATATCTTCTTCTGCCCCAAACTTTTCTCCCGTTCAACATTCCTTCCAGTGCATCTTTCAGTAGGCAGTGTCTTCTTAACCAGTGAACCAGCCAGTTTATTTTTCTCTTCCTGTTCAGTTTGAGGATTATTCTTTCTTCACCCACTCTTTCTAGCACAACTTCATTTCTTATTCTGTCTGTCCATTTCACATGTTCCATTCTTCTCCATATCCACATTTCAAATGCTTCCAGTCGTTTCTCTTCACTTCGTTGTAATGTCCATGCCATACAATGCCATATTCCATACAAAGCACTTTACTAGTCTCTTCCTTAGTTCTTTTTCCACAGTTCCGTAGAATATGCCAGAAATGATGAAGAGCAAATATCAGTTTCTGGACTCTGTATAAATGCAGAAGAATATTACTGATTTTGTAATAAAAAAAAATTAAAATTCGTACAAAATGAAAAAGAAAAATAGCAGTATAATAAGAAGATATTATTCTTGTTTGAAGAGATGCATTCCTATTGCAATTAAATTCAATCATTACTAATATTCTAGCTTTCTATTCAAGTTACAGCAATCTTAATCATATTGTGTTACATCATACCATATAATATAGTACTTAATATTGTAATGAATCATGCTATATGGTGTCGTATAATGTACATCATATCAATGGTGTTTAGGTAAATTGGCTTAATCCTCATTTTTTAAAATGTGACTTTTCTGCTGTAATTAGTGTAATTAGTTTATTTATTTATTTATATCCAGCATGGGAAACCCTATTTCACCCGAAGGTACATTAGGGTTTAAGTTTAAGACATTTTACCAATTGATATGTATATACATGCTAGTGAACTAAACTAAACCTATGTGAGTATACGAGTTTAGACAGAAACAGTACATAAAATAACTAACACTATTACAGAGAATCACTAAAATATCTAGGAATGCTGAAGTGCTATATACAAAGAATGGTGACACGAAAGTTCTGTATACAGTTAATTAATATGCTGATTTTCTATGTGCACTGAACTCTTACGTTGAATTAGGCCTACTATATACACTGAAGTTCACTGTATACTATGTCGATCCCTTGATTTGAGACACTAAAATTCTATATACACATACACTGATTTTATCCACCAAGCTCTTTATATACCGGTTCAGAATTAATATACATTAGAAAATCTTTAAGTGACACTTTATCGTAAAATAGACTCTGTAAGGGGCTGGAGAATGTATATCCCCGAAAATCCAGATTAGATTTCAATTTATGTCTCTGTCGCCAGAATAAGAGTCACTCAAATATGATATGTCTCACTGTTTGGGTCTCATCATCACACTTACACTTTCCTTCTCTCTGTATTTTGAATCTTGCAAGATGCTGTCCGAATTTACCATGACCTGACAGAAATTGTGTCAAAACAAAGTTAGGAGCCAGTATTTTACACTTTAATCTGTCGAGCACGGTCTGGAAATATAAGTCCCTAGTTAAAGAACCTGTTGTGTTATTCCTCCATTGTTTGTCCCACTCTTCAACAACATAATCTTTCAGTTTACTTTTAATAAAAGCTAGAGGGTACAGATTGCAAAATGGCTGTACGTCTGATTTTGCTGCTGATTTGACCAGCTCGTCAGCTCTTTCGTTTTCCAGGACACCAACATGTCCTCGAATCCAAGATAGACATATGTGCCTGGAAAAATTATCAAGTAGCTGCATGATTGTCACAGAGATGGGGTTGGTGTTGTACTTGTCATTTACTGATTGCAAGGCAGATTGTGAGTCACTGAACAAGCATACACTGCAGTTATTTTGAGTGCTCCATTTTACAGCTGCTCTTACCGCACATAATTCCGCTTGATACACTGAGCATTGCAGTGCTAGTTTGAACTGTGTAATTAGTTAAAATTTAATTACAAAACCTGGAGACATGTTTCTTGACAATTATGTTTACATTCCTTCATATAAAGTAACTAATAATAATGTGTTGAAATTTAATTTTTATTGTTCCTGAAAAAATTTTCTTTTGTGGGTTAAGCCATTTTACCTAAACACCATTGATATCATATATACATTACATCAACCATTCATTAATATCCCGTATTATAAAATATAATAAATATAATTCTTTCTTGCAGCAATACCTCCTCAGAATCCTTGTGAACCTTCACCATGCGGACCAAACAGTGTGTGCCGAATAGCTAATGGACATGCTGTCTGCTCTTGTCAACCCAACTTCCTGGGAAGTCCGCCATCATGCAGACCAGAGTGCGTTGTGAGCTCTGAGTGCCCGCAGAATCAGGCTTGTATCAGTCAGAAATGTCAAGATCCTTGTCCTGGAACCTGTGGTGTCGAAGCTCAGTGTCAAGTTGTCAACCACAACCCCATCTGCAGCTGTCCTCCTCGTTTCACTGGAGACCCATTTGTTCAATGTATCAAGGAAGGTAAGAGTCTTAAAGTATACTATTCAGATATATAAGAATCAATAGTGTCTTTTGTTTTTCATAGTTCAACTATTTGTTTTTATATTTATAAATTTCATGGATGTTTGACTTGGTCATTCACCCAAGCCTCCATACAGTAACTTGTAGTTCTTTAGCCGCCATGAAGGTGTTGCACTTGGTACACCATAGAAGGCGAACTACATATCATATGATGATGATTAATGAAGAATGGTGGAATGCCAGTAGGGGAACAGGAGTAACCCGCGAAAACCTACCACCAAACACCGTGTTTGTCCACCATAAAATCCATTTGGACCTGTTGGGGTTCGAACCCAGGTTACCAGTATAGAAAGCTGACGCTGTAGCCATTCAACTAATGGTGTGCCTAGATTCTAAAAGTAAAAGTGAATAAAATATTTGTCCTATATAAGTAAAAAGTGAATAACCCCGAAGTTGAGAATTTAAAGGTAAATATTGGAAAACAAAGTTTATTTTTCCACTATAAACTTGAGAAATATTTATTTCTAAATTGTAAGAAATCCACTGTATTTTCCATACCTGATGATTAAAACTATTGATTGCTTTGTACAGTTACCCTTAAAAGGAATGAGATGACTCTTGGTCGTCGGAAGTTAAAGTTCTACAGCGCGGTTCACTCGATATCGACGTAACGATACATAACATGAGAAATATAGCAAGAATTGTTACGAGGACCACAACAAGGACAAGGACCAAAATAAGAATCACGAAGAAGACAGCCATTTAAGGCCACGATTTCACAACATAGCTAGGGTCACAAGCTGTCATTGCTTCTCTGTATCGAATGGCAAATGCATGCTATGGGATCTACATTCTAGACTGCTGTTGTCACTGTCTTGTCTCGGTAGCTCATATAGTAGGGTGTCGGTTCCACTGTTTAACCGAAACGTCTCGTGTTCGATCCCAGGTGAAACTTTTTTTTTTATTGAGATGTAATTAATTTCTTCAGAGTTCCTAGACTATCTAATTTGTCGAAACATATGAATAATTTATGCCCAATTTCTGGGTCTTACAAGTGGGCTGAACCTCGTCAAAAAATAAATCTTACTTGAAAGTTAAGAGTATTTTTCCTCAAACAAAAATCACAAGAAACAAAAAGAGACCTGTCAACTTAAAATCTTGTCCACATGCCATCAGCTTCTATTACGGCATGGATGTCACAAGATTGTGGAATAAATTCTAATCCCCGGCGAGATCTTCCCAGGTTTCAACAACTTGATCCCACAATTCGTCTCGATTTTGAGGGCTTCGGTGGGCATAGGTGGCTATCCTTCTCTTTTTCAATTCCGCCCATAAATTTTTGATGACATTCAAATCAGGTGACTTCGGAGGCCAATTAATGATTTCGATCTCGGGTCTACTTTGAAACCATCTTTGAATGCTTGCAGCATAATGCACAGGATGGTTATCCTGTTGGAACAGCAATGCTCCTTCGGGAAAACGTTCTAGGGGCGGAAGGAAGGAATATATTTTCCAGAATGTGCTCGTAAGTTCCCGTATTAAACCGGCCATCGATGCGTTCTATAATGCCAGGTCCGTCGTAAGACATCCACCCTAACACGATATCACAGTCTATATACAGTCACGAAGCTTGAGTTTTGAGGGTGCTAGAAACAATAGACTGTGACGGTACTATTTTTCATTGACTGTAATGAGGCGATATTAGCGATCCTAGTGGTGAGCAACAATCTAATGTTTGCATATTTACTACGTATTGAGCTTCGCGACTGTATATACTAGACTGTGACAATATGCTAAAGCGCCCCGATCTTTCACGTCGGTGCACATAGCGCTGATCATGTGGGAGACCATCCTCACGATAGACACGGACAGGACTTTCGTAATCACTCGAGATGGTTGTTTCGTCGGAGAAAATTACATTTCTCCAATCGAAATCCACTCGATTGGTAACGAAGGCAAGACGGTCAACAGCTTGTGCTTCCCCCAATATTTCCATTTGCGCAGCCCTCCGGCTCCTAATACTGCGGTTTCTCAACCTGCTGATCACAGTCTGTGAAGAACCGGGAAAGTTAGATGCTGCTCTTATTTCGTTGGCAGTCCGAAAGGGGTCCTGTCGAACTTCCTCGAATAAGAGAGCATCCTCTTCCAATGAAGAAATCCGGGGACGCCCAGAAATAGGGCGATTTTCGACCTCCCCTGAATTTTGGTAACGATGAACCTACCTCTCGGCTGTACTTCCAGAAACACCGACCAAACGGCCAGCAGATCTAGCCCCATATCCAGCCTCAACTAGAGCTATAACTTGCTGTCTTATGTCACGTCGGTTCGCCACTAAGATGAGAAATGAGGGATGATGATAATACTTTAGTGTAGACAATGACTATTTAACGTGATATAGAATTATTGAAATAAGGGTCATCTTGCACAGTAAGAGTTAATAAATCAACTCTAACTTAAATATTTAAATAACAGGATATAACAGGAAGTGCAATCGTTGCGAAGCTAATCAAATTAAATCTAATTATATTAAGTAAACAAACCCCAAGTTATGACACCACATTGCTACAGCTAAATTGTTGGTTATTAACATAAGCATTGAATAGGTCTGTGCTTATGTGTTGGACGACATAACCAAACATCGAAAAGTTCGAATCTTGTCGAGGAATGTAACTTCTTGCTTTTTAAAATGTAAATCAGACTTCTAACTACAATCATTCATATTTCTTAATATTTATAGCCAACATTGAATTTGTAAAGAAAAGACTTTAGAAATCTAATATGGAATTTGTGATCTGTAGTGATATAGACATAGATTATCTCTCGGAACTTTTCCGCAAAAGTAAATTAAATTCACTCCTTGAAACTGGAAATCTTAGTCTTAGACTCATTTCCCCACCAGCATACAAGCTGAAGTAGCACAGCCATTGATAAAAGTTTTGTACACTGAATTAGACTGAATTCCTATTCGGCAGCACCTATAATCAATGGCTTGTATGAACATGATAAACAAATCCTGTTTCCAATGTTACTGAACAATTTAAAAATATTAATTTAAAAACTAAAAAAGGGTCGTAAATGCTGTATCTAGTGATTATTTACATTTATGTCTCCAAAATGAATCTTGGAAAAACGTATATGTTACTGGTACTACTGATATTAAGAGTAAATGTATTGTATTTTTCACTTCATTTCAGAATCACTTCAGTGGATGTTCTCTACTCAATGTTGTGAAAAAATTCAAAAGTAAAATCATGTAGATAATGCAGGGACTTAAAAATCTCATGTATTAAAAAGAAGAATCTATATGTAATGAGCTGCAATGTAACTATCCTTGTATTCTTAAATACTGCAAGAAGTACAGTGTAATTTATCAAAATTTATGAAAGAGGGAAATAGAACACATTTGATTAGAAAAGCACAAAATCCAGATAATGCAATTAAAGTGATTCGGAATATTATTAAAGTTAAACTTGTAGATATCATAAGAAAATATTTTTTTCATTAAAATTAGTGATTATAAAGTAGAGGATCCCAAATCTATTGCAAATTATTTTAACGTCTTACAGTATATAGTACGAAATATTATTGACAACTTAATCATTCAAGATTTTGCAAAAGATACTGCAATTAGTTACTTAACATGAATTAAACTGAATGCACATTAAATTAAACACGTAGATAAAATAGTTAAAATCAACTGAAGGGATGAGAATGAAATAATCCAAAGCCACACTTTTAACAAAAATTGTTTTGTGCGAGTGCATTTATTACACATATGGGAAAGCTACTAATAAAATATTGTAATAATTACTCAACAAATGACATGGCCTAAGGACTCTAAACCTTTGTAATCGTTTGTCTGTGTGGCTTAGGAATATATTTTTAATTTTATTTTAATTGTTAGTTTTTAAAATATATATATGCATTTACATTGTATGTGTGTGTGTGTGTGTATAAATACATTCATTAGATTAACGTTTATAATATTATAACTTGTAATTTTGTAATTTCTGTGATAATTAACACTTAATCTGAGGACTTTGTAAAACTCTATTTCAACGTTATTTAGAAAAAAAAATCGTTGATATAGACTAAGAATCGAACTCGCTCTCTTCTACACAACACGCAGAGATCTTAGCGTCTGAGCTATTGCAACGACACGAAAGCTTTACTTTCTGTGCGGAGTGTCGATCTAGTCATGAAGGTCCATTGTCGATTTAACTACATGATTTACGTATATATTTATCTCTTATTTACGTAATATTATCATATTTTTTGCAGTTTTTGAAGTGAATTCCGGAACGATGCTAGTAACAAACCAAATAGCTTGAATCTAAGTAACTCAATATTCGTTATCTTGTGTATCAGTGCTCTGGTCTCTGATCATGCGCAGTGTTTTACATCTGAGAATCGTCTCATTCCTTTTCAGGGATACTGTACATTACTATGGACAAATTAATGTACTGTAATTATTTATTATACATATGTTATACATCTATACAATATGGAGTTTTTTGTTCTTATATTTATAAAGGATATAAAGAAAAGATTTGTTTATTTAAAGTATATGAAAAATGTTTTGAATATTTTTTTCATCAGTTATAATTAATATATCTGCAATGTCACATTACAATCACTTTTCTACCACAGTTGCCACTGAATGTTCTTTCTTTCTGTCTCTTTCATGGCAAATAATGTCTTGAAAAAATTAGAAGATAGATCTCTGGGTGACCATAGAATTAAATAAATGTTGATACAGAATTTAATACTGGATGAAAGAAAGGATGTATTAAAATGAATACAGTATATCTAATTCATATTGTGCATCTTCACAGTACCCACTCTCGCCCCACCAACAACAAACCCTTGTGTTCCGTCCCCATGTGGTGCAAACTCTGACTGTCGAGTGGTGGATGGACGTCCGGTTTGTTCGTGTCTGCCTGGAATGTTGGGAGCTCCACCAAACTGCAGACCAGAGTGTCTCATTCATCAAGACTGCCCGACACATCTTGCTTGTGTCCGTAACAAATGCCGTGATCCTTGCACTGGTTCATGTGGCTTCAATGCTAAGTGCACTGTCCACAACCATCAACCAGTGTGTACCTGTAATCCTGGTTTTGAAGGAGATCCATTTTCCGGCTGCAATCCAGGTAGGAAAACCATTGAAATTTTTTATTTGCATGGGTTCGGATTTTATAACGATTTTTTTTTGCTCTCTGAGAACATTTTTAATTTGTATTCAGAATCAAACTTGTCACGTTTGAGTACAGTTCGAGGAAATTGGATTTCTTTTACTGAAAGAACTATCAAATGTACTTGTTGTTGAGTTTTATTCTTGTCAGGATTTGACAGGATTTTTTTAACACAGTTATCACAATGTCATCCCTCAGAGATGTTGACAGAGCAAATTTCCATCGAAATTCTTCGAAAAAAGCTTGTATAGTCCCTCGAGCACCTGTGAGCAAGCCGAATACCTCAACGTGAATTAAGGCATATTTCAGCTTGAAATAGTTGACTGTAGGCTCATAGATCAACTTCTTCTCATGGTGGACCTCAGCTGACTGATGACATCCTACTTCAAAACATATCGTGGGGTCCACAATGATGCCCTGTTTAGTGTCAGCATTGTACGCTAAAATATCAACTCATCTCGTTGACTCATTTTCAGCTAGACAAGAGATTTCTTCTTTTACTATCCAGCCCTTATTTCTTACTGTGGCAGCAATTTTGGATCTTATAAGATGATGTCTAGAGTTCCTCAAGAGCAATCCCTGTCTGGAATATCGAAGTTGCACTTTATTCTTTCATCTTCAGTGACTGAGTTCTTATATCTTAGGTTAATTCCATTCCTAAGCATTTTATTTTTCTGTTGTAATAAATTAGAGAGCATGGAAAATCTCTATATGGGTATATATATAATATTTGTTTTTATTACCGGTACTATTTTTTATGTTTTCTTGCATTAATTACGTACATACATATATCTATTTTATGACTTCATTTCTTACTCTCCTTGCTTGAAGTCATAATTTTTTTATTGTAATGTTTAATTTCTTATGTACTAGCACCTATTCATGTAGGTAGTCAGTAAGATTACTAAACATTTTGTTGAAACGTTTATAACACCAGTATATTGTACTAAATACCTAAGTTTATATAATGATTATGAAAACTTTGTTTATATTCTCTGATACTTTGAGATTCAATTGATTTGATTCCAGTATAATTGAAAGATATTAAGAGTTTTATGGTCCTCTAGCGGTTAACACAATTAAAAAGTTGGAGATGTGTACGTAATTAATATTTCTGTGAAAATTGTGTTTGTAATTTTCTTTTCAGGACATATGTTAAACGCTTCGTTATTTTTAATATAGGTAGTAATTATATCTGGAGATATCATATAGTATTATGTTTCCAGTAATTGCTGCCTGTATTGAAAGGACAAATAGGAAACTTGTATTAAGTAATAATTTATTTTATTAAACACCTTAAATTAAACCAACACAAAACTAGTGGCAGAGAAACTGCATGCACATGGATTTCTGCATTCATACTGTACTATAAGAATAAGTAAAATATAGCTAGTTCTGTAAGCCTATATTATATGAAGGACATATTAATATCACTATAAAAATGGTCTATAGGAATGTTTACTAGTTACGAGAAACATGTCTTATCTTTGTATACTTCTCCACGAAGTGACCATTCCATTTGAAACACACGTCATCTTTTCCACCTTTCCAGAAGATAAAAAAATCATCTTGTAGATAATGACGCTCAGTATGTTGGTCTCGAAATACTGGCCTCGCATCTGATCCTTCGTACAACTAAACAGATGGTTTCTCTGAGTCCAGGCTCTGATTGTATGATAGTGGAGTAAAAGCTCTCGTCTATTAATCTTTTTCCTCTACACACAGAGATGTGCAATCTGAACTCATGATTGTCGTGTTGGAGAAAGATTTATTTTTTCCCCCTGAACGTTAGTTATACAATGAATGACGTATCTAATAGAGGTCTTTAATTTAAATAAAAGCATTACACTACATAATAAACTACCTAGAAAAGGAAAAACATAGTTCCTTAACATCACATTGTATGGATTCACATTATACTTCTCTGTCTGAAGAACATCGAAAAAAAAAAACAGTTGAGAATGTCTAATTTTTCTACCAGACAGTTCGGATCTGGTAATCTCGGAATACAACTTGTTGGATTTTATGAAGGATGAGATGCGAGGTCGTTGACTGGACATAGTTTCTGATGAAACAGTTCTATTGCAAGAACATTTTTTAATTCTGGAAATATGAAAGAATGCTGCTATCAGAATGATGATTTCCTGGAGAAGTAAAGAAGAATTACGAGTACCTACGGTATGTTACTTTGGAGCTCCCTGTAGGATTGTGATGTTAATATGCTTGTTATTTTTGGTGTACTCTCGTATTTGCAACGTGAAATACTTATGAATGCTGCACTGTGTTTGATAAGTTTTTTTATAATTTGTATACAAAGATGTATTGATACATAGTCTAAGATAATTATTTCAGTATTCTTGCTTCACATTAAAGTAGTTAAGACTACCTTCTGGTAGTATACTATACATTGTACGGATTGCTATCTTAAAAGTGAGTTCAGTATTCAATGGGTATAGTGTGCAGCCATGGTACCTATCAGTACTTTTGTCTCTCAACATACAATATCATATATGGATAGAAGTTGAGCATTATCACACCAGCTATCAGTGAAGATGATGTTGGAAGTTTTACTCTTCATTTAATAGACAATTCTGTAAAGTAAAATAGTTTTCATGCTTTGTTGAAGTACCGATACTGCTTAATAATAAAAGTGATTTTCTGTCGCATAGCTTATTTCCTTTCAAATTCTTTTAGGCAGAAATATCGTTAATCTAATTCTTCCTTCGCGAGAACATAACATTTCTATTTTATTTTTGTGGCTAGTTGATACTAGGCCTAAACCTCCTGTTTTTCAAAGTTTTGCCACAACTTGGTAAACTGTAGAATGATGATTTCTAGCATAATAAGTAACTTACTCAGATCTCACGATCAGATTTCTGACTGTAATTTCCCGAATCATTCTACAGTTTACAGGAAAACAGAAAGGTTGAAACTTAATATACCGTACGAGATTTCTACTGCAAGAGCAGTTGTAAACTTAGAAATGTAATAAGAATGAGTCTGTCAGAATGGCGTTTTTTTAAGAGTTGAGAAAGATCATACATCTCTCTCATAACGAATATGTTCCTGTTTATCCTTATCTCTTTCTTTGATTGTGACGTTAATATGTCATTACACAGAATACTTTAACTAGTTGGCTGGCAATAATGAAATAGCATTAGCCAAAGGAAACAGCTTTCAAATATTTAAGTAAGATAGTGTTCTACAATCTTGGGAAGACACCTGTTGTTAGAAACTAATATTAAAATGAGAGAATATGACGTCATGAGCTATAACAAAGCGAGACTACCCTGGTTCTAGTTTTTGGTTTATATATTATTAAAATAGTGATTCTGATACTGAATGAATTGTTATTACTGTAACCGAGTAACAAATGATAACCCTCATCATTAATGGGTACATTTGAACTGTCAATTTCATTGTTGGTAACAGTGAGGCCATTGGAGGCTCCGAGACGGCCATGTGAGCCTTCTCCTTGTGGCTCTAATGCCATATGCAGGGAAAGAAATGGTGCTGGATCTTGCTCTTGTCGACCTCAATACTTTGGTGATCCATACACGGGATGCCGTCCAGAATGCGTTCTGAGTTCCGATTGTGCAAAAGACAGAGCATGTACGAACAACAAATGCAGTGATCCCTGTCCTGGAACCTGTGGACTTAATGCACAGTGCCGTGTCATCAACCATGTTCCTTCATGCAGCTGCTTGCCTGGTTACACAGGCGATTCTTTGCGATCTTGCATCCTTATTCCTGCAACTCGTAAGAACCTCTTTTTATGTACTGTTTTTCATACATTTCTGAGTACTGTCAATTCTTGGTGTTCTCTCCATTCTATATCAGTTACTCTTATACTTCCTTTTTTAATATTCCTTCCCTATAGAAGTTCCTATTTTTATTTGGAAATCATTGCTAATTTTTATAACACTGTTCAGTAAGTTAATGTGAGTTAATTATTATTCTTATCAGAATAAGAATTCTGATTCTTTTCTGGAAATAAGTTAATGAGATCTATGTAATAATTAAAAGATTCTTATTGTCTTCTTTTTCATTAATAGGACCTACTAGTAATAAAATTAATAATTTATAGACAAGGCTAATTTGTATTCGTTCATTGTTTTATAATATATCCAACTATGTTTGTTTTTGTTAATTTCATAGAGATGGGTGTGTCTTTTAAATACTAATGAAATTCGTTATGTCAATTGTGATTTATCAAAGTACAGTATACATGAATGTATTCTCAGAATTAAATCTGTAAAATATTTACATTTAATTGCTTTTACAATAATTAAATATTGATCCTCAGAAGCAGAATCATAATGTATCAGTATTAACGTATTTCACATTTGAAGGAGAGTAGATCCAACTGTAGGTCAGTTAGTTAAAGGTTTTTTCTCCATAGAAAAAAATTTTGATATGTAGATTTGGTGAGATTTGTGGTGGGCTGAACTACTATGGGGCAAGTTCCCCCCCCCCCACGATTATTTCGAGATCTTACTTTGTCATTCTTATTATAACATTGCTGCATCATAATCATATCATTATGATATAGCCTTTGAAAAATATTCGTAATTGAGAAAGGAGAAGTCCCATAAAAACTGAAGAGGAATTATGTATGTAAGTTCCTTATTTTCATAGTGAAATACAAAGATATCCCAACAGTTTTCTGTGCATTATTGTAAATTCAAATTTCGTATTATGTATATCAAACTTCAAGAGATCTTTGCGTCAGTAATTAAAATTATTTATTGAACGAAATTAAGTGCTTACTTAGAAATCTTATTGTTATAAATAATATATATTTGTTTTATGTAGTAATAGTCTCATTGTCATGGTTATGAAACTGTTTGGTTTTTAGAAAATTATTAATTCTCATCATACCTAAAATATATTTTTATGTTCAAAATATGTGTAATCGAGTATGTTTTAAGCATTTACAGTCACATCTTCATTATATTCAACAGTCACAACAAATGAAAAATTAAAGTAATTTGAAATGAATATGTAATATTGTAATATACATTATCATCCCATATTAACTTACTGAACAAAACGAAGTAGCAACTGAAAATTCTGGATAGTAATTAATTAAAGTTGACATCAATTAAACATTTTAAAATAATCTATCTATTAGTGTACCAATGCAATTAACATATTGATCTGTCAGTATACCGGCATTGTCGTGGTGTTACAAGTTTAATACGTGAACAAATTATTAATTATTAATTTTACTAAATTTCACATATCTACTGACACCAGTAATTGACATTAATATCTAAGTAGCTTACTTTGGCTCATTGGTATAGGGAGTAAAGATCCAACATAGAGAATAAATAATCCTAAATTTAATTAACAATAACAACTGGTTTCCTGTAGAAAGTATTTATTTTATGTTCCTTAAACATTCACTTACCATAGTAATGTTGTTTTCCTGTTCCTAATGATTTGAAATAGTAAATTATTATTAAATGTTTTCTTTTATCTTGGTTTCCTTCAAGAACTGACAAAATTATGTAATTTAGTAATTGAATGTCCCTGTTTAAATTACTTCTGTACTCATTATTTCACTTGAAAATTTATTTTTGTATATTTACTACTCTTATTGCTTACACAATCACATTTTTTATTGTCTTGTACAATATTGGTGCACTTCATTTCCTTAATTTAATATACGGACTACAGTCTAACTAATTGTGCTGTGAATGAAGCGGAAATACTCTTTATCAGAATCAGTACGGTAACTGACAAAGATTTGTTATGAAAATAACTGAGGATGCTGCATAAGAACAGATTGCCAATGTAGATAAATTTTACTTTATAGCACTAATAGTTACTTACACTTATGGTTCTTACTTTTATTTCTTAAAATTATCTACATGCTTCTCGAACATTCAAATCATGAAGAACACGCAAACTTTCATTAACTATAATGGCAACCTAGTTTTCCCAAGATATCGTTATAATGAAATCATATATCTGTAAGTGATTTTATACGAATTGCTCAGTAATTTCTTTTAGATTGAAATGCGTTTTAGATTAATATCCACATTATTTCCAAATTTGAATCACGTGGAATATGTTGGAACAAAATCCCTTTACTAATAGAAAGTAATTACCTATTTCTTAACTAAAGCAATTGACTTTTTAAAATAAAATCAACATTTTGTTCATTAGTTGAATATTAAACAGTAGATCATTTACATATTAATACTACTCAATATTAGATTTGTTTATTAATAGAATATAGGTGTACTTTAAATTAACTCTTGGAGTAGTTTAGTCTGATTTGGTGTACTACAGTAATACTTCAAAACATTTTAATTTTTTTCTATAATTTCTTTCATATATACTACTCTTTTAAGCTTCCTTTCACTCGTAACTGTATATTATGTCTCTTATTTGAATATATTCTGTTCATTTACGAAGGAGAAAATAATTATACTTACCCTACGGTTTTAACTAAAATAATTTTGTTTAGAATCTTTAAAGGGGTTTCTCCATTTCATTATCTGTACAGTATATATTCAAATAAATTAATATAATGTTATGCAGTACTTAGGTTAATTTTCTTTACTTTACATAACAACATCTCTTTTTCTTTCATCTTTGAAATGCAGCTCTAGTGCCAGACTGTCCTGCAAACCCTTGCTTGCCAAGCCCATGTGGTCCTTACAGTGTGTGCCGTGTTGTAAACAATCACGCTGTCTGCTCATGTCAACCCAGCTGCGTGGGTTCGCCACCCACGTGCAGGCCTGAGTGTGTGGTGAGCTCAGACTGCCCACAGAACCGGGCCTGCATCAACCAGAAATGTCAGGACCCATGTCCAGGCACATGTGGTTTTAATGCTCTCTGTCAGGTTGTGAATCACAATCCTATCTGTAGCTGTGCTCCTGGCTTTACTGGCGATCCTTTTGCAAGATGTCTGAAACAAGAAAGTAAGCAACATTCTTCATTACTCTCATTCTGTCTTTCAAATATTCTGTGTTTTGTCACTGTAATGTTTATTTTATGCTTATATAAAGGAGAAAAGTACAAAAATAATATTTAAGCTAATTATTATTACAATTATTCATAATTAATGCCAACATGAAATGAGTGTTTTATATAATTTAATTCTCTTGTTGTGATAAAATATGATTTTCGGCATGCATTGCTTAAACTTAACGAGTAACTAAACAGTCTATCTATGTAACATACTCGCCAACGTAAATGTACGAGGTTCACAGATTAAAAAAAAAACGACATCAATTAAGTCGAGAAATGATACTGGTACACCACCTGCGCCAATTATATTGAGGCTATTTTCTTATATTATCCGTAATAATATAACATAAATTTGATATAGTAGGCCCACGAAGATAAATTCGATAGGAATGAAATAAGTGAACTTTATTACAATTTGGAATTTCTCGTTAGAGATCTTTCTTACTTAATATAAATAAATTACTGGTATCAGAATACAAAACCATTTACGATTTTCTGGATTATGTAGTTATATTACTGATATCATTAATTACAGAACATTTGCCCTTCATGCCTGAGAATGACGAACATAATCTGTAAGGGATACATAGTGAGCACAGTAAACTACCTACACAATAACGTTATCAAATAATAATTTCCATAAAATGAATACTGGTACATTCATTTGCTTTAACTAATGAAAATAAGATTCATATTTAATAAACAGAGCGCATGTTAATTCTCGTTGTCCACTAAGTGTCGAAAATAAATATTTTACGACTTTACGTGATATTAAGATAATGTTTGCCTCCATATCAGGGAAATACTGAAATTATATTAAACAAAATAGCATGAAGACAGAGATCACAGTTCTTAATACACATTCATATTAAGTTGAGGCATGCTATGTGGAATGAATAGTTTTGTACTAATGTCCTTTATATGAGCATTACATTTTAATTACTAAATAAAATATTAAGTTTAATGGAAAAGGTTGGTAGATTGTGTTACATAATATACATTTCAGATTAAAACACTACTATTAACTAACATTAAAACACAGTAATATATTATACTTCACATAATTTAGTGTAAAATTACCTCTATGTGCTGGATATTTTTGGCTGTTACATATTGGAAGAAGTGTTTCCAGTTACATCATCCCAAAAACATTATTTTAACAATGCTTTATCGTAAACTAGCCTTACATTGTAGTATTTTAAACATTCCAGGATCGTGTTATTATGACGTAAACAATGTTTCTTTCAAGCCATAAGCAGTGCTGACGCTATGGACAGTACTCTATAACAGAGTCGCCAGTATGAAAGAATAATTCCAAGCCTTTGGCGTGAGACGAACTCGATAGCTCAGTGGTAGAGTGCCTGACCGGAGAACAGGAAGTCACAGGTTCGATTCCCGCTCAAGGTTGTAAAATTTTTCTTTCATACCATGGCATGATTGTGACCACAATAGTATTTAAATTCATTAATAGTTGAAGAGTGCACAATGTAACGGTAGTTTATGATACTTGTCTTTAGCTCCTTATATAGTCGCTTTATAAGCTTTAATAATATTCTAATTTATAGTTTCACTTCTTATGAACTGTACTTTCTACTTTGTTTAATGTTCTTAATTCTGCTTGAACTTCACCTTCTTTGCCGCCTGTAAAACCAACTGTCCTTGCCCCTGTTATTCTAGAATGCCCTCAACCTCCGAGTGGTAACCCTTGTGTGCCATCACCCTGTGGACCCAATTCACAGTGTCGTGCTATCGGCAATACACCAGCATGCACATGTTTACCCAACTATGTGGGAAGAGCTCCAAACTGTCGTCCTGAGTGCACAATCAGTGCAGAGTGTCCTAGCAACTTGGCTTGTCAGAAGGAACGTTGTAGGGATCCTTGCCCAGGATCTTGTGGGCCAAGAGCTGTTTGTAGAGTGGTGAACCATGGACCAGTATGTACATGTTTACCTGGACATACTGGTGATCCTTTCTCAGGCTGTTCTCCTATTCCAACAAGTAAGATTCTTGTCTTCTGACAGAAGTTACAATTTACGAGATATGAATGTTTTCATCTGCTAAATATGTGTGTTACAACATTTAACTCAACATTATTCTGATTGATGAAGACGCTCCTTTCATAATGTTTACGTTAAAATAATTTTATTGGAAGTGTTTGGGATTTTAGTATTATAATGTCTTAATAAGCGAGACTATTTTTTCAATAGATTTTATGGTTAAAGAATATGATGTTCAATAATATGTAATGCATTACTTTATTGCTGTACAACACAGTAAAAAACAAGTTGGCTCATTAAAACTATGCAAGACTACAACGCAAATAGTATATGTCTTGCAATAGTAGTGACAGATTAAGTATGCATGAAATGACACTATCTAAAACTTTGACTGTAGTAGTTCACGTTTTATTTCTATGAACTGTGAAAGTGAGATCGAAACTAGATTCGACTTTTTTCTCGTTGTTTCTAGCCTAGTTGAACGTTATTAGGTAATATATTTAATAATGTTATGTGGCATAATGTTATTAGGTCAGTAATATGTCAATGACTTCATTTTTTTCGAGTTTTCGTGAAGTGGAAGTTGTGAATGATACTTAGCTGGCATACTGTTATTATGTTTCCAATTTAGAATGTATCCTCCATGATCCTTACAGCAGTGGCACCAGTGATAACAGAAGGTCCAAGAGACCCATGTAACCCGTCTCCTTGTGGAGCTAATGCAGTGTGTAGACAACGGCAAGGAGCAGGATCCTGTACATGCCTGCAAGGCTACTTTGGGGATCCATACACGGGTTGTCGGCCAGAGTGCATTCTGAACACGGATTGTCCACGTGACAAAGCCTGTGTAAACAACAAGTGTCGCGACCCCTGCCCAGGAACTTGTGGCATCAATGCAGAATGTCGAGTTGTGAACCACTCCCCTTCTTGTATCTGCCTGCCTGGTTATAGTGGGAATCCTATCGTCGCATGCAATGTAGTGAAACCTAGTAAGCTATTTCTATCTTTTTCCTTTTTTTTCACAGATCTTAATCTTAAGAATTTATATTTTCAATTCCCTTCTTGGCACAGTAATTCTGACTGCTTTGCAACTCAGATATTTGTAATTAAAATTTTCACAATATAAAATTTGAAAACTGAGTTCATGATAAAATGGAAGATATTTATTTAAATACAAACATAATTTATTTTATTCAGATTCTATATTATCGCCATTATTGCTAAATGACTTCATTTTAAATTATGGTACTTTACTTTTAATTGAGTAATAATTAATTAAATGGCTTATACCGCTATTCATGATTTATAACTGATATCAAGAAATTTAATAGTTATTGTACACAGAAAAGTTCCATATGATACCAGATGTTTTATTAAAGAACTCAATTCTAAATTTTAATCAAAGAACTTCTTTACTACCATGTACCTTTTCTCTTTTTTTTTTATTGTTTTTGTTGACTAGTTCATTTTTATTATGAGTAAACTACCACGTAGACAAATAAATTATATTTATTACTTGAAGTGCTGTTAATATTTTTTCTTGAAATAGTAAATAAACAGCATTATAAATCAACACTCCATAGTCCACAATTATGACAAAATGTTTTATAGTTAAATTGTTTATTTGATTACTTTTTCATTGCTTTTAACTCTCTTCTACTAATGGTTATGTAGTAACCATACAGGTATAATATGTAAATTACTGTTCTTTATACTGATCACTCCTTTTACATGCTGTATTCTGAGGAATCCATAATTCCATTTCTATCAATTTCTCAATTTATTCTATTATCAAAATAAAGCCATTTAAAAAATAAAAAGGACCAAGAGAAAGGCTGTTTGTATTTACTGTCCTAATAAAAGTATTTCTGGAGAATATCCAGTCGCTTAAAGCAGCCTACATGATCTGTTTAAATATAGGGCCTAAAACGAAATCATTAAAAGAAATGAAGGTATTTCTTCTTTCTATTTTCAATGAAAACAATTATACATAATATTTTCATAAACTTAGATTGGTTTTGGATATGATAATATACTTTATAAGCATGCCTTGAGTAGTGGAATATTTGTACCATACAGCATTCGGTATATTTGATCAAATGTTAAACATTTATACTGAAGGAAATAATGAAATGAAATACGTTTTCCTTAATTTTCTTATTTGGAAAGGAGAAAAAGGTACATAATATTTCATATCATGTACATACTCTACTTAGAGACTATTTATTTTGTACAGTTTTTTTCTTTTTTAATTATATTTCATTATTCTATGTAGAATGCATGTACTATAATGACTTCTCTGTCTTGTGTCTCTGCATGTTGTAATGTTGTGCCTCTTCCTATTCGTTTAGCTGTGGTAGCACAGGAAGACACTTCGAAGAATCCTTGCGTACCTTCTCCATGTGGATCTTACAGTGTGTGTCGTGTAGTCAGTGGACATGCTGTCTGCTCATGTCAGGCAGGTCACGTAGGTTCGCCTCCTGCGTGTAGGCCTGAATGCATTGTTAGTACGGAGTGTTCTCAGGACAAAGCATGTGTAAACCAGAAGTGTGTAGACCCATGTCCAGGCACATGTGGTCTCAATGCTCGCTGTCAAGTTGTGAACCACAACCCTATCTGTAGCTGTACTCAAGGCTTCACTGGTGATCCTTTCGTTCGATGCATTAAAGAAGAAAGTAAGCATTTGTCTATCTCTTTATCTTTTTAAATACATTCTGCTTGGGATGGTTTCAGAATATATGCTTGTTTTTCACCTGTATTTGTCTTTGTAATAGTTATCTTATATAGGCTATACCGTCCATTTATTTTCACAAAAAATATATAGTGGTATATGAATTACAAAATTAGAATTATTTCCTTTTCATTCGATATTTCTTATTATTTGAGTTACATTTGCCTTTAATATCTGAAGTACTCAAGCATATTCACTTGCATATTCTTTGTTAGAATTAAATAAATTAAGCACGCATAATGGAAAGATTTATTATTGTCCCAAGCATATTCACTTTTAATGCTTCTACTATTATGAGCTATTTTTATAATAACAAAGTGATATCTTATCAGCTTAAGAGACAGTTGTCCTACTAGGATTTTATTTATTCTTAATACTCAGACAATTATAATCCCAATTCCATCCAGAAGATGGGCTAATTACATGACAGTCTACTATTATACATTTATCATAGTATGCCCAGTTATATTTATATCATTCTGTCTCAGATATACATTAAATGAAGAAAGTTTGAAGATGTTCCGTAGGATCGATTTTAACCTGTAATTACTATATTTCTTTAGATAAAAAGTTCTAAAACCACAGTTACCAAGATATGGTAGGGTATAAACAAAACTCAGTGAATCAAAGTTATGTAGGGAAAACTTAAATAGGTAGGGCCTAGCTAATAAAATTCACTGTGTCTGGACAGAAAATAAATAAATTTCTATCATGAAATATAGATGTATATATTTTTGTTAATATCACACATGTATTGTAAGCTTAGACAATAAACTGTAAGCATTAATTATTTTCAAAGACTCTTTATGGAAAAAATAAACACTTCAGTCTATCTAACAAATTACTGAAAAATGTTCTTGGGAGAATAATTTCTTTTGTTGATACACTGTACTCGCATGTTTTCTATCTTTTGTATAATTTTATCTGTGTGTGTTTCTCTGTGTAATGCATGTTGCATGTGGGTGTGATCCTCTCTATCTTTCTAGAGCGACCCATTCAAGCTGTTTCAAGTACAAATCCATGTGTTCCATCTCCATGTGGTCCAAATTCTCACTGCCGAGTTGTAGACAACCATCCGGCATGTTCTTGCCTACCAAACTATATGGGCAGAGCACCAAACTGTCGTCCAGAATGCACCATCAATGCTGAATGCCCAGGAAACATGGCTTGCCAAAGTGAACGATGTAGAAATCCTTGCCAAGGCTCATGTGGTCCACATACAACTTGCATTGTGGTTAAACATTCACCAATGTGCCACTGTCAAACAGGATTCACTGGTGATCCATTTGCAGGTTGCTCTAGTATTCCTCAATGTAAGCATTTTATTGCTTTTTGTAAAAAAAACAGTTATATCAAATTTGATGGGATAGGTAGGCCTACTATTTCCATAGAACTAAGGATAATTTTCTGTTGGCAAATGAATAGGTAGAAATTCAGTCTCACAAGTAAAAGAATATTTAATGCGTACGAAAAATGAAGAATTATGAATTTTTTTTTCTAATTTCATCGTGACAATTTTATGCAATAAAGTTTTAATAAATCTAAGTAACAGACAATTTAAAACTAGAAGTAAAAATACTTTGTATGAGTATAATATCCGATAAATTTAACATACGAGAAAAACTTTAAATCAAATTTACAAATACTCTGAGAAATTCTTAATTAATTATTGTATTTCATTGTAAATTTCATTTCAAGTTTTTAATAAGAAAATAATAGAATGAAGTTTCCTCTTTTTGCTTCTTGCGAAGTCAAACATGAAATCTTACAAAGATATTTACCTAATTCGTTCAAGTAACTGGTATCTCTTTGTATTATTTATTATCGGTACTTATTTGTATTTTTGTGCTATCATCTTAAATTCGTGAAATTGAAAGTTTTAAAAATTAGCCATTTATTAAATTTAAATCCACAAATTAAATTGTGATGTAGAAGCAATATAATTTCTTTTACAGATTGAAATACCCCAATTTAAATATAAAAATTTTACGTAACTGATAAGAATAAGAGTTTGAATTTTGTTATGAAGAGTCGAAATTAAATTTAGTGAATTTAGTTCATTTTACGAGGAATAGTTGTATTACGGGCCAAATTGTGGCAAATTTGTACGTTGCACAAGCTATCTTGGCCATGATGTGTCCTGTACAAAATCCTGGGTTCCAGCATATTTTGACTCAGTTGAGTTTGAAGTTCGCTGTGATGTACACATATTTTATGAGAAGATGACGTATACTACTGAAGAACGAATTTTTCTAGTGAGTGTTACATAAAGAAAAACCATTATAGAAAATGCATTCGTAGATTTGTGCGCACATTTCCATAATCAAAATTCCTGCACAGTCTTGCATTTCGAAGTTAATTAAAAAATGGCATACAACAGGTTCAATTTGCGACAAGCCTAAGGAGTGTAAACAACATGTTTCAACTGCAGAAAAACTTGAAGGTATTAAAGTGTGATTAGAATTAAGTCCAAAGAAATCTCAGTGCCTAGCTTAAGAAACAAATATATTCTGTGGGTCAGCTCACAAAGCAACCAAGCTAATTCAATTCCAGTCATATAAAATAAGGTTTGTACAAGAAATCAAGCGAACAGATTTTGCCCCTAGAATACGATTCTACGATTAGTTTCTTGAAAATATTCACAATGGACACCTTGATCCACAGCTAATGTTTATGACTGATAAGGCATAGTTTTATCTCAATGGTCATGTCAGTTCTCGATATGTGCGATATTGGAGTGATGAAAATCCGAGTATTGTACAGCAAGTCCCGTTGCACAGTGATAAAGTAGAGGTTTGGTATGCGGTTAATGCGAGACGAATAATTGGGCCAATTTTTTGTAACACAACTGTGAATAAATACTGCCTCCATTTTCCAATCAGCTTACAGACGAAAAAAAATACGATTATTTTCAACACGACAGTGATACCCCGTATACTGCCGAATGTTCAATCGACACCATAAAGGAAGTTTTCGAAGACCAGATAATAAGCAGAGGTTTGTGGCCTTCTACATCCTCTGATCTCAGTTATTGTGATTTTTATCCTTGGGGAAACTTAAAGCGTAAAGTGTATAAAAATAATTCCCATACTATAGAAAACTGAAGGACGCAGTACGACAGGAAGTGGCAAAAATTACTCAAGCTAAACTGCAGGATGTGATACATAGTTTGTTTAAGAGATGTAGGGCGTGTCTCACTGCAGAAGGAGGCCATTTTCAGCAGTATCTGAAGTAATTTGTAAGTAAGCAGTATTTCGTATTTGAAATCTAGGGGCAGCAATGGCACACAGCACGCTTTCAGTGATGCTATTATCACGCAGTGAATGTGCGCCGCACTGCCACTAGGCTCAGCATTCCTCGTAAAATGAACTATCTGTACTATAAGTACTCAAGTCTAACTGATTTGTGTGAATGCTCGTGACTGTGTGTGTGTTTAGAATTAATGTAACGAATTATAATAAATAGGTACCATAAATACTTTACGATATTACTAGTATTTTATAATGCGAGTAATCAAACTTGATAAGCTATTAAATGTTGTTATGCATATTGACATTTCAGCAATTCAACCAATTGAGACTCCTCGAAATCCATGCAATCCATCACCTTGTGGTGCAAATGCTGTTTGCAAAGAGCGTAATGGTGCTGGGTCATGTACATGCTTGCCAGAATATACAGGCGACCCATACACTGGATGTAGACCAGAATGTGTGCTCAATACAGATTGCAATAGAGCGAGAGCTTGTGTTAGAAACAAGTGTGTGGATCCGTGTCCTGGCGCATGCGGACTCAATGCAGAGTGTCGTGTCGTGAATCATGCTCCTTCCTGCAGCTGTCTACCTGGGTACACTGGAAACCCTCTTAGTACCTGCAGTCTTCTACCTTCTGCTCGTAAGCTTCTTCTTTTCGCTATATTTCTTATTTATGAGCTGTCTTATTTTCTGTGTCTTTTTTCCTTCTTAAAAATTAAAAGCGAAGGTAATGTGATTAATTTTCTTTTAATAACCCAAGTTATGGATTACAGTACTGTATTTACTGGTGGTTAAGACGCACCCGTTTTTTTAAACACTTTTTTTTTAAGGAAAAACTTTATCACTATATATTAGAAAGAATTTACAGTATTTTAAAATATAAAGGAATATGTGGGTCTACTTTCATCAAGTACCGGTACCTAATCTATCTAGGAAAGAATACATTTTAATCTTCATCAAAACCGAGAAATAATTTTCAGAGTTAAATGAAAAGTCACTTGAATACCTCTTCTAAATCTGAATCTGAGTCCTCATACAACAAACTGTCCTTTGTATCATCCAGTGGATTACTAACGACACACTTCTTAAATCCTTTAACCACTGTCTCGGTTTTCACAGCATCCTATGAAGCTTTGACCCATTCACAAAATCTGTATTGATGCATAAGACGCACCCTGTTTTTCAGCCTATTTTCAAAGAAAAAATGCATCTTATACACCAGCAAATACAGTGCAAGAAATTCAGTCTTCTTGTCTTCTGAGCTGCTTATCTTAAATATAGATTTTATTGGCTACTTAAGGAGGAAAATATCAGCATTTAACAGTAGAAAATAGGGATTATGTTGTAACAAGGAAATCAATTCATTGTATAGACATTAATTGCTTCTTAAGTATTGTAGTGAAAAAGATCACGATTCAAAAACAAAATTATATTCATAAATATGTTATCAACAATAAAAAAACTGTGTTCTGCTGTTTTTGAAATACAATCAGTATAGATATTGCATACTTTACTGTATTTCTTTGTAACATAAATTTATTGAATAGACCTACCTGGGTATTTTAGAATATAATTAGCTTTTAGACTGCGACAATAGACAAGAAGTACTGAATTCCTAGGTTTTAAATTTAGAGAGAGTTCAGTGTATATTACTTAAAAAAATTATTTTTTAAGTACATAAATATTTCATGTTTACTATTGCTTCATTTCTATTTTGTATATACTGTACATGTCCTTCATATTCTATCATCTACATAGAGCATTCATAAAATAAGTTTCGATTGCTTTTATTAAATCAGCATTAAAATTTTCTGATGTAAACAAAATTTACTTACTTAAGAGTAAACACCATTTGTTTCCAGGCATTTATTTAAACTTGTCACAAGACCGTTGATATTATCTCGAAAATAATATTATAGCTCAACAGTGACATTCACATTTTGCGTATGTTTTTAACTCCCCATCACTTTAGAATAAATCTTCTTCTAGAATTTCCTTTAGTGACCTTAAAGGTGTAAATTAGTCTGACCGAGGTCCCATCCATGTTGCTGCTGCACCAATGGTTTCGTCGTATTCGTAAAATATGGTCGTTCATTGCTATAATGCAAAATTACTTCATGTAATTGCAGATTTGGACGTTTTATTCGAATTGCTTCCTCAGTGGCTTACACAACCCGTTCAAAATTCACAATGTTCCCTCATTCCAGAAACTTGGCAAACAGTATTCCCTCAGTATCACCTTCCCAGCAGACTTCTGTCTCTTAATTTCTTCTTGTGTGTGATGTGGTATGCATCTTTTCTATGAAGACCATTCTGGACTAAACTATGTAGTGATGGTCCCGTGTTTTGTTGCCAGTAACAATCCAGCTAAAGAAAACTTAGCTTTTCCTCTGACAATGCATAAAATATGCCAGCCTCAATCCCATATGCAACAGTTTGTTCTCTTCCGTTAGTTCCTGTGGTACCCATTGACAAGATATCTTGCTATATTGAAGAATGTCATGAATAATGTGGTAACTGGTGACAGTGGGTGCATACTAGTTTGGTTCCATCAGATACACACCTGAAATATACAGTACTAATTCGTTCCAGGGTTCAGAAAGGTGCAGTATTAATGCGGTCCGAACTATGCAGGTATAGACAAGTTATATATATATATATATATATATATATATATATATACCATATAAAAGAGACTGTTACAATATATATTATGAACTAGCTGTTGTATCGAATCCAACATATTTTCATGCTGGTATGATATCGATACTGATGTATTTTGATGTTGGTAGTGATACTGATTCGAATTCGTTTTCATAATTAGTCGCGACTGTACCTAACTGTCATTTCAATCACTGGTAAACATTCTGTAAGTAATCTTCACAACTTTGGCCTAACAAGAAGATTTCCAACCAGTAGTCCTCTATTTTCGGTTCGGGACCGAACTAGTGCTGATAACTTAATGACCCGGGACGAACTAGTATTGTTTACTTCTTGGCTCTGAACCGAACTAATATATATTTTTGATCATGGGACCGAACTAGTAAACTCTGCTGACAATATACACATTTATTAAATCAGTACTTAAGCCTAAGAACGATCTATCAACTCCCATTTCCATCAGGGACTGCCATGTTGTCATCTGTTGTGGTTTTTTATTTTGCCACAGATCTCACTGTTTGATATTGAAGATCGTCCTGATCCGAACTTAAGAAGCCATTTCTAATCTTCACTCCACAAAAATCGAATGATTGCATAATATTTTCACTGTTGAACGAACTTTATAAATCCATCACTATGTCAACTACCAGTATGGTTACCGAATAACATTTCTGGATGTACACAAAGGCTATCAGACCCTCTGGATGGTAGGAATATTTAAATGTTTATTTTATAAATATTACATAATCGATACTTACTTTCTGAATAACCTACTAGTTACTCTATGTTCATATATTTTTCTTATGAAAATATTTATATGTTTTTCTTAATACTTCTGTTTTGTTAGTAAGGTTTCATTGATTCCTTCTCTCTTCTGCTTTGCGATTCTTTCTTTAGCTCCAGCAATTCCAACAAACCCATGTCAACCTTCACCATGTGGACCATTCAGTATATGTCGTGTGGTTAATGGGCATCCAGTTTGCTCTTGTCAAGCTAACTATATTGGCACACCTCCGGCATGCAGGCCAGAGTGTGTTGTAAGTGCAGACTGTGCTCAAGACAGGGCTTGCATCAACCAAAAATGTGCAGATCCTTGTCCAGGCACATGCGGTCTAAATGCTCGCTGCCAAGTTGTAAACCATAATCCTATATGCAGCTGTTCTCCGGGCTTCACTGGTGATCCTTTTGTCAGATGTGTCAAGGAAAAAAGTAAGATTTCATGAATTCCCTCACACACGATTATTACAAATGTAAAATTTTAAATGAACTGAACTAATTTTTATAACAGCCTTAAGTTTTGAGATTCATTTTGATATTTAAGATTTCCAATAACACAATACAACTTTCGTCATAATGTTGAAGAAAAAGACTAACAAGACTAAACTTCTAGTATAAAATGTAAAAGAAATTAGAGGATTAGGATAATATTTAAGCGATACTTGCATAATTATTATCATATTTAAACTAGTAAATTTAATATTTTCTTTCATTTTGCAATTAAGATTGTGAAACGCATTTTACATCAAGGCTGTTTATATCTTAAGACAGAAGGCAGCTGTAAGATAGAAGATAGACTATAGGTAACATTTGGTTTTTCATCTATCATAACGAAACACTGCAAGAATGAACTATACGCAATTAAATTGTGTAAAAATTTAGACTACCATTAATGTAAAAAATGGACGTTTCACCATCAATTAAGTTATTTACTTCCTCTACATTTTTTTCTTTATGCTTTGTATATTTTTCTTTATAGAAGTATGTATACCTAATACAATCACCGACTCACAGTGAATAAAGTAGCATTTGGAATGTGAAATAAATCTTTTGATGAAATTTTAAGTTTGCATATATATGAGATGTAAATAATTTGATTTCAAATATGTATGTTTCTAATACTGACGCTCTTATATGTTTAAACAATGTCAGTATTAATGAAAATCTTGATTCCAAAAATCACTTTTTGAACCATACAGAAATATGTGTTCAATGTTGGCTATACATGCTTTCAATCTTCAATCTGCTGTGCCTTGCATTTATTATATTTAAATTTCTTATCTTTTGTGGTGTACTTTGGCATGCTCTTCCTTTGTCTGTTTCTAGAACCTCCTGTTCAACCACCAAGTGGTAATCCTTGTGTACCTTCGCCTTGTGGTCCAAATTCTCAATGCAGGGCTGTTGGAAACACGCCTGCTTGTTCATGTTTACCAAATTATGTGGGCAGAGCCCCTAACTGTCGTCCAGAATGTACGATCAATGCTGAATGTCCCAGCAATCTGGCATGTCAGAATGAGCGTTGTAGAGATCCTTGCCCTGGGTCATGTGGTGTTCAGGCAACATGTGTAGTAGTAAAACATGCCCCAGTATGTACATGTCAACCAGGATTTACTGGTGATCCTTTTGCCGGATGTTCTCCCATACCAAGTAAGATATCAAGTATTTATTGAGTATATTAGCGTTAAAAATGTATTTCATTTGGAATATTTAATTATGCCTTGATTTGAGAAAGAAAATTAGTCATTTTACTAAGACCAACATCATTATATAGTTGCTGGATAAACCCTGTTCTGTGTGTATGTATGTTCGTGCGTATTGTTGGAGAAAGCGAGAGAAGGAAAGGAGAGGCAGGCAACATTCTCCACTTTTAATTTTTTGTAGGCACAAGAGGATGCTTCATAGAATAAGAAATGGTTGTAATTCAGTATATGTCGTGTTGTAGAAAATGCATTTAGAAAACTTTTCAAACCAGTAAGTTACGCAGCTGTTTTCAGTTTACAAAATGTTTTGTTTAGAAAAATGAGCAGAAAGTGATTATACACAAATATAAAGTTAAATTTAGAGATTACTGTTGCAATGAACAAAAGTATATGGAGTTGTTATGTAGGCCTAATGACATTTCATGCAACTACGTGATTTCTTCACATAGGTAAGAATTTACATTAGGTCTATTACTGATACAATAATTATCATGAATTTGATATAGACATCACTGGCATTGATGTTGACTGTGACTGTATGACTTAAACTTACATCGTATCATTGTGTATATATATATATATATATTAAAACTTTCTGACGCTGCTCAGTTTTTCATATGTTTAATTCCTTAAATTAAAATATCTGACTTACTACAGGATTTCATGTCCCTGGCTAATTACATTTATAGGTTGAACGTCATGTGTTTAACATCTAGGCTGTACCATATTTCATACCGATAATTATCGTAATTATAAACTTAATTTTGAAGGAAGTATTAATAAACAGCATTCTCCTAGACGTGAGCATGGTGAAGCTGTATCGGTAGTTACCAGTAATTTTATAGTGAATTATAGGTAATTTTTTCATGACTTGCAGCTCTAAAGCCAGTTGAGACTCCACGAGATCCTTGCAATCCGTCACCTTGTGGTGCAAATGCAGTTTGCAAAGAGCGTAATGGTGCTGGGTCATGCACATGCTTGCCAGAATACACAGGCGATCCATACACTGGATGTAGACCAGAATGTGTGCTCAATACAGATTGCAATAGAGCGAGAGCTTGTGTTAGAAACAAGTGTGTGGATCCGTGTCCTGGCACGTGTGGAATCAATGCAGATTGCCGTGTTGTGAATCATGCTCCTTCCTGCAGCTGTAGACCTGGTTATACTGGCAATCCTCTCAGTTCTTGCCATCTTCCTCCAGCTAGTAAGAATACTTCTTATGCTTTTCTTTTCTGAACTATATTTACAATCTTGTTTATCCAGCAATTACTTAATTGCACATAATTGTGTGTATGAAAATGTTTGGAATATATGTTTATTAGAATGTCACTACCATTCTTTAATACTTGTTAAATTCAAATTAGTATTTATAACTACATAAACACGTTACCGTTATGGTACATTTCCTTGTAGTAATAGTCATACAACTCTCTATGAGCATTCTTTGCGGCAAAGGATGATATGAGTTTTAATTGTATCACTTAACTCACTTCTTAATAATATATCATTATTCTGAAGGATATGTATAGGTAAATTTCGATTAAACAGTTTGTACTGTTGTTATTCTGTTGGTAGTTATTTTATCTTTTGAGGTTTAAATACGTATGAAAGTAAAATTTCGAAACATTTATACAATAAATTTCACTTTAATTAATTTTAAGCTGGATAAACAAGATATTACTGGCTTTTTGATATCATGAATATGGTTGTCTGGATTCAAATTATATCGGTAATGATTAGGAATTGATATTCTGATCTAACTACAAGTATGCTGTAATGTGAAAACAGTACATGAAATAAGATTTCTGAAATTATTGTTGTACCACATAGCAAGCATCTCATTATGATCAACAGATGTTTAATGTTGCTTCATAAGTTGCTGTTCTGCAGTTAAATACTATGGTATAGAAAATATTGCAGCATGACATATTTCATAACACCTTTATTAACGATCTTACAGTTTATTTACTTTTTTGTCTTAAATTTCCTACAGAAATGCTTGTTATATATACTGTAATTATCTGGCTGTAAGTCGTAACTATTCAACTTTGAATCCTTTGTTGGACGATAAGATTTTCTGTGAATACAGTATGGATGGACTACCTTCATTATAGATTTAAGCATGTAACATAATTCTCGCTATTTTGATAATATTGTTGATAATATATCTTGGTCTCGAGACTAGCCTACTTGTTTATTTGAAAAGATGTGGATGTGAATTGAAGATTTAAGTTTAATTATTTTACTGAGATTTCACTTTCTGATACTGGTAATATTATTGATGATGATGATTATGTTGTGTTGTTTTCTAATGCCAGGCGTTTGACAATAAAGTAATTTGACTCTTGCACTCCAATATTTTTCAAAGATATTATCATGGCCAGCCACTGAAACACAGATTTTGAGGTGTTCTGAATCCATTTCTTGGTTTGAGTTGCACAATGGGCAGTTAGGGGACTGATATATTCCAATTCTATGCAGGTGTTTGGCTAAACAATCATGGCCTGTATGATGATGATTATAGTAATGGTAATAACAATATAAGAATATAATAATAATAATAATAATAATAATAATAATAATAATAATAATAACAACAATAATAACAACAATATAATTTTTTTCAAAATTACATTTCTGTTATTCCTTTGAAATAATGATAAAATTCATCCACATATTGGTATGTAAATTGAATCCGAGCAGCCATATTGATAAATGTTGTTTATTTCTTCACACAAATGTTTTTATTTCTGCTTCTCATTTATTACCTCATATTTCAACTTTGTGTTTTACTGTTATTCTCTTAATCATGTGGTCTTTGGAGTTCAGTTGTAGTCCTGTGCTGTTATTTGTAATAGATATAATACATGTAGGGATAGAGGGCTATATCACCAAATAAGTCTGACAGAATCTGTGAATGCATTCTGCGATTTATTCATGGGAACAATTGGCTTATTAGCTTATAAACTAAAGTAGTGAATATAATGATTACAGATTTGTGTCATTGAAGCTTTTAAAAGTTCATTAGTCAAACTTTCTCTTCTACATTGTGTTTGTTCTTTTCTCTCGTTGGAAGGGGAATCTTAATAGAATATTTTATAGTAGTACTCATTGAACTATTGAACTATCGGTAGTATCATTAAGCATTCAGAAAATATCAATTTTCTTCCACTTGCTCAATGGAAAAAAAAAAGATCTCCTAAGTCCACATGAATATTTCTCTTATGCATGTACAAAGCATGTTCTGAATTTAATTTCAATTTCTTATAGCTCCAACAGAACCACCTGTAAAGAACCCATGCAAACCTTCTCCATGTGGGCCATTCAGTCAATGCCGTGTTGTGAATGGTCATGCAGTTTGCTCTTGTCAGACCAATTATATAGGAACACCTCCAAGTTGTAAGCCAGAATGTGTTGTTAGCACGGAATGCCCTCAAGATAAAGCATGTGTGAACCAAAAATGTGTAGACCCATGTCCAGGCACATGTGGTCTCAATGCTCGCTGTCAAGTCGTAAACCACAATCCTATCTGTAGCTGTATGCCTGGCTTCACTGGAGATCCTTTCGTCAGATGCCTCAAGGAACAACGTAAGCTTTATTCTTTTGTTTCTTTGGTTATGGTTTCTGATGTCTTGAAAGTGTATCAAAATCAGATTGTGAAGAATCACGAACAGTGATAACTTTTCCAAACTGTAACTGAAAAAATATGTATATTCAGAAAATTAAATACCTATTTTTGGTTTTCATCATTTCTCAGGATTAAATTCTGAATATTTAAATCATGTCATGTTGGGAACTGTCTGAGATATTTCAATTGCAAAGAAAAGTTTAATGAGAGGTACAATAGGTTGATTTTTTTTTTTTCAGATAGTAAAAATTTCAATCGAAATGCAAGTGGTGCTGTCAATAATTTAGTGGACTACTGTTAGTGACGACCTGAATAACGAAGTTGTACCACCTGCCTTAAAATTAATCTCCCATAGCTAAAAACACTCATCGGTACAGTTTTTAGAAAAGATCCCGTATAAGCGTTTACCGGAATTGGTCAAAGGTTGCATTTCATCTGATAATTTCCTCTTCTGAGGAGACCTTATGCCCATAGACCTGACTTCACACGAGGAAACAGGGAAAAAAAATCACAATCGGAAGAGCATAGAAAATATGGCAACACTAAGATATTTTGCTTGGCCAACTTAATTTGAAAAAGAACAAATCGATATCTGTTTGCACACTAAATAAATTCTGACTCGACCACTATCACCTGAACACATTTCACGAACGCTAAAGGTATTACTGTTAACTACATTCATACACCAGTTGCTTGTCGTCAGTGAACAATATAGGCCTATAGATGTGTATTCATTTTGAGCTACAAGAAACTAAAATTATCATTATTATATTTTACGAAATTATTGTTTATTATTCATACGACATTGCTGAATATCCACTTCACTCTGAAGATTCCTCCATGGCACGGATATATACCAGAAACTATCACTGCATGCGGATTCTTCACTGCTGATTTGAATAATAAGCTCTATAATTTAAGGTGCATTTTCTTATTTTCTAAATTCTTATCTTGATACTTTATATGAAGTGTGTTCTCTTCTTTGCCCTTTGACTACTCGATTGCTTTGCTTTATTGTTTTTCTTCCTATAAACTATATGTTGGCATGCCCTTGCTCTGTCTGTTTCTAGAACCTCCTGTTCAACCACCAAGTGGTAATCCTTGTGTGCCTTCACCTTGTGGCCCTAATTCTCAGTGCAGAGTGGTTGGCAATACACCTGCTTGCTCATGCTTGCCAAATTATGTGGGCAGAGCTCCTAACTGTCGTCCAGAATGTACGATCAATGCTGAATGTCCCAGCAATCTGGCATGTCAGAATGAGCGTTGTAGAGATCCTTGCCCTGGTTCGTGTGGGGTTCAAGCAACATGTGTAGTAGTAAAACATGCCCCAGTGTGTACATGCCAGCCAGGATTTACTGGCGATCCCTTTGCTGGATGCTCTTCCATACCAAGTAAGAATTATGCATTTTCTTTTGTTATGATGCCAACTTAATAATTGAGAGCTTGTGATAAAAAAGTAATTGAATTTTTTTTAATGTGTAGAGTCTTTTTAAAGGTGCAATATTGTATACCATACATTTTCAAACTCAGGATTAGTGAGCAATCATCATCATCATCATCATCATCATCATCATCATCATGAAATTTTTATCAGTATCTTAAGTTTTTTTTCTTTATATTATCTGATTTTGTTCCAAAAACAACTAGAGATCACGACTATTAGCATTTTATGATTGGTCTCCAGTTTTCTTTATCCGCATTTGTTGAAGTATTGTTGTGTTTTAGATGAGTTTTCTTTATTTACTCTGCCCACTTTTACTTTATTTTCATTTGATTTAAAATAATTGCTAGAGAATGTGCTTCATATTCTGTGTTTAAAAGGGTACCTAATTTTTTTTATTCATTTTCGTAAAGTGCATTTTCGTTTCAAAGATACCGTAGTGCGTTCATTTAATAATATTTCTGCTTCCTTTAATTTGCTGTCAATTTAAATTCTACAAGAAACAGTGTTATGTTAATTAAAAAAAAAAAATAAGTATGTAAGTACCTACGTTCTGGTGATATAATTATATCCACTAGCATTGAATGCGTGTAATTTATGTACGTTTTATTATAGTTTTAGATTTTAAAGTGCAGATTATAAGACTGAATAATATTGAGAAATTAGGTATAAGTTTGTGTTAAAGAAATATTTTTAAGAATTTTTCATGCAGACTAAAGTCTGTTACAAAATGAAATAGGAATATTGGAGGCTTAAAAAGTTCATTAAGAAAAGCAACTGACTGTTAAATAATTTTAAGATTAAAAATTTCCATCAGTTTCCTGATAATTTTGTTCTCTATAGTTCCTGTTTTCAGTACCTACGATTGTAAAATATGGAAAAAATAGACAATGACTTATTCTGCAATTAGATAACGAAAGTATCAGTCATACAAAAAGTGTGGAATATTCAATATCAGATTTTTAAATGCTAATTTTAATATGCAGCTAGCCTACTATGAAATGTTTTTTATATCATTATTTTATCAGGATGTCACTAAATAGGATCAGCTTAAAAGATGCTTGCATGTAACTTTCAGCTACGCAACCTGTTGAGGCACCACTTGATCCATGTAATCCATCACCATGTGGTGCAAATGCTGTATGTAAAGAACGTAATGGTGCTGGATCTTGCACCTGTCTTCCTGAATATACGGGAGATCCATATGCAGGCTGTCGACCTGAATGTGTTCTGAATACAGATTGTGATAAAGCAAAAGCTTGTGTGCGAAACAAATGCGTGGATCCATGCCCTGGCACTTGTGGTGTCAATGCAGAGTGCCGTGTTGTGAACCATGCTCCTTCCTGCAGTTGCCTGCCTGGGTACACTGGAAACCCCCTCAGTTCTTGTCATCTTCCTCCAGCTAGTAAGAACAATACTAAACACTGCTATCTCTTTTGAATTAAAATATTTATCTTTCCTGTGTGGTAGAAACCTTTATAATGAAATGCAAATATAAGATACTTAACAGTCTGTTCTGTGATATTATTTATTTATACAGAATTTATTTTTGATAATAAAATATTAGTATCTATATCAAATTTTGTATAATCATAATATGGTATTCAATTTCTTATCAAGCTATAACTAATTAATATACTGAATTGTAAATCTGATCTAAATGTTTAAATACATTTTTACATAAAACAAGTAAAATGTATGCTACTAATTAATGGCTGATAAAATAGTCTGTGAACTAGGAAATGATACTCTTTTAACAATTGAATACCAGTATATGTAAAATTTGTGTTTAAATTATCTTTTAATTCTAGAATTTGCCTATTTTTCTTTATTAAATATCACTTAGCCTTCAAGAATGTTATTTACTGTAATTAAGAGGGCTTTTAAGTAATATAATATAATATTAATCCAGAATGAAATTATATTTTGAAAAATATAAGTTAACCTTACATAATTTACATACTATAATAGAGGTTCTACCACATACTATGGGATGTATATTACTACTTACATTTGAATGCAAAGTGAATGCTATTGGGAATGATTTACTCTATTGTATGAAGTTCTTTATGCATGTTCTCTTTTCTTTACAATCTCTTAGCTCCAACAGAACAGCCTGTAATGGATCCATGCAAGCCCTCGCCATGTGGGCCATTTAGTCAATGCCGTGTGGTGAATGGTCATGCAGTTTGCTCTTGTCAGGCGAATTATATAGGAACGCCACCAAATTGCAAGCCAGAATGTGTTGTTAGCACGGAATGTCCTCAGGACAGAGCATGTGTAAACCAGAAGTGTGTGGACCCTTGTCCTGGGACCTGTGGCCTTAATGCTCGCTGTCAAGTTGTGAACCACAACCCTATCTGTACTTGTAACCCTGGCTTCATTGGTGACCCTTTTACAAGATGTCAGAAAGAAGAAAGTAAGCATTAACTTCCTTCTTTTCTCAAACATTTTCTTCAATATTGTGCAATTCGCACCATTGCTTTATTTTCAAAAATGAAATTAATTTTCGTGAAGAGATATCGAATAATTTATGTTTCTGTCTCAAACCAAAGCCCTTTCCTCCATTTTATACTGTGTGACACTAAAGCCACTTACCAAACAGGGAAAACAATATTATTTTGAAATGACAAGTGTAGGTATAACATATTATTTCCTTTGGAACAAGTCTCTTCTAATCACTAGACCTCAAATTTTTAGGCGCCTAAAATAAGCCCTGAAGTTTTCAAATAGGCACTAAAAACATAGATTTAGACGCCTAAAAATATAATTTCAAGCGGCTAAAAATATTATTTTATGCAGCTAAAATTTAATTTTTATTCACATAAACTACAGTAACTATAATGCAATTAATTAGTGAATATTAAGCATTATGGTATACAGTGACAAAAACAGTAAAAAAAAAAAATATATTGCGGTTAGAAACTTTATTTTTGTTAAGTCTTAAATTATGAATACTGGTACTGTACATAATTTTTAATGAATTCATCGGCCTCATTGCTCTAAAGGCTGATAATACATAAATACTCATATTACAATTAAATTAATTAATTTACCAATTAATTTACAATTAACACATTGTTCATAATTGGCATTGCAATACATAACGGTAACGTTTTTCTCTAATTTTCTATTGTGAAACTTTTCCTTTTCTTAGACAAAAGCATTTTATAACAGAACAAATTCTTCCCTTTGATACCGAAGCAATAGATGTTTATTTAAATCTAGCAATATTTGCCTTCTGATATCTTTAGAGAGAATTACATCCTCCCGATTCATCACATTTCTACTGTCTGCTCAAGTACTGAATAAAACCAGACATCTTCCAGGAATTTCTTCATTCCTACAGTCAAACTATTACAGGATATTTGAACCAAACCCATGATATTCAAAACTTTCTCTTCCACTGCTACACGAAAATTTAAAAATGTATATGTAACAAATAGAAATAGGCAATTTAAGTCTCTGAAACCTTAGAAATAGGTCTCAATGGACAAAATAGGAACTTTTAGGCACCATAAAATCACTTTCAAACGTTCATATTTTATATAAAATGTGAAGATATTTAACCTAAAATCCGAGGTCTAGTAATCACATTCTGCCATGAAATATTATACAGCATAACATTATTACATCGCATTATCCTCAGATAAACATGACTTAAGTTTGCTTATGAAGATTACTGTTCTCAGCTCAACTGCACAGTGCACTATCGCAAATGTTCAAAGTGTGTTCCATTTATTTGAAGACAGTATCTCACTCGATCCTGACATTCTTCTGTTACCAGACAGTCCAAAACCATCACACCAATGTATAGGCAGTTTAATACATACATTAAAACAACGTTTGGTGTGCTGGACATAAAGCGAAATGATCATTTTAAATCGGCTACCAATAAACAGCATTCAGTGGATGTCACTGCAAAGCTGTCAGTCAACCCTAAAATGTCATTGCACTATGTATTCAGGAATAGGGTCTATACATGATCTCTTTTTCTCTCAGTAACTCCAAACAATAAACTAACACGAACTAACTGTAGCCTTATTGTTTACCATGGCCTACTTCACAATTAAATCACAAAAAGATAGCAGTCATTTCCAAATAGAATAATGCATTCCACTTGACAATGTCTTTTGTGTCATACAGTATTATAGAAGTGTAGAGAGAAACTGTTAAGTTTATTACATTTTTAAAAATCAATTTGAATAGAATGTGACTTAGAAAATCTCTCTCTCGTAAAGGTTTACTTTTATTTTTTAATGATAGCATTGTATAGAATTTTTTTAATGTTGGCAGTTCTTTACTACAAATGTATACTGTTAAATTTATCTGCTTATATAATTGTTTTGTCGTGTAGTATACCAATGCCGTATTAAAAAAGGAGAGAGAGAGTTAATAATTTAATTATTTTTTTTTATTCTGTACCGTAATATATATTGATAAAATGTGAATCCTATATTAATTAAAAAAATAGTTTCTAACATAAATTATGGACAGTTTAATTATAAATATTCTAAGCAATAAAAATATTATGTAATTATTCTCAAATTTCTGAATTGCAGCAGACAAATTCTTCTAAAAACTACAGCATTCTGTCCCTTTTGTAATTTATGTTAGTTAATGATTAAATAATACTGAAACAGTTGTGTGAGCATGGAGTGAATTCTTCAAATTACTAATTTACATTGCATTTTGTGCACTCTTTAACAAATTGAATGTTTCATGCCTGAAATATCTTTCATTCTAACTCTGATACTCTGAATGTTATCTCTGGTGAATGGTATCTTTTGGAATGTGGTTACTATTTTTCTAGAACCTCCAGCCCAGCAACCACCAAGTGGAAACCCTTGTGTGCCTTCACCATGCGGACCTAACTCACAGTGTCGTGCTGTTGGGAATACTCCAGCATGCTCTTGTTTGCCAAATTATGTGGGCAGAGCACCCAATTGTCGACCAGAATGCACTATCAGTGCCGAATGTCCAGGCAACTTAGCATGTCAGAACGAACGATGTAGAGATCCTTGCCCAGGGTCGTGTGGCTCCCATACCACTTGTGTTGTTGTTAAACATGCCCCAATGTGTTACTGTGAGACGGGATATACTGGCGATCCATTCACAGGATGCTCACAAATTCAGCAAAGTAAGCAGTCTATACAGATTTGGTTATTTGAAGTTTCTGTAATAGATCTAACTGTTAAAACTTTGAAAAAAAAATTAATTGATAATCTATTGGTTATGAATTAATGTAAACTTTAATATTAAAGGCTTTTTATTAGTTATTTTCCTTGTATTTTTAGTGATGATTTGATATTACGTTCGTTCTGTTATGACACAATAACGAGGAAAATAAACATTTAAGTATCATATCTAATAGAGAACTGAGTCAATAAAATGAAATTTTTCATGAAATGTATAAGTAAATGTTAATTTTAGTATTGACTCTATAAATAATCTGATATAAATTACGTTTATAAAGAACAGTATGTATATACAGGTCGTTATGAAATATTTTAGAACCTAAAAGATCTTAGTGACTTGCTTATATATTTAATTATACGCGTAGGTATTTATTTACATAATATATTTATATAATTATATACATATTTAATTACTTAATATATTTATTTAAGTATAATATACGTATTTATTTATAACAGATAATGCTGTGCAGTTAGTGTATTTCAAAGTTTACTGATATACAAATATAGATTTAAGAATGAAAATTTGTATGTTGAAGGAAATTAGCATAAGAAACAGTAAAATGTTCTAACATGATGCTGGTAGTCAACTATATTCTCTGTGTCTCGGTGATTAGCTAGTGTTTATTTAACGATGTTTCAGTTATAAGGTTACATTATTTTGCTTCTGTTTTCAGTACAGTGTGAATATATAAATAGGGTTCGAAGCTTATATGTTAAAGAAGATCAACAAAAATAAGAGCTTTTTTTTTTTACAATAGTGTAGGCGTATTCAACTAATTTTTCTGCATCCTTAGTTTTGGATATATTAGTGTTACACATTTCATTTTTCCAGTTCCTACTTCAACTGAAGGACCTAGAAATCCTTGTAATCCATCACCATGTGGTGCCAATGCCGTATGCAAAGAAAGGAATGGTGCTGGATCTTGTGTATGCCTACCAGAATACTTTGGAGATCCATACACTGGTTGTAGGCCAGAATGTGTTATCAACTCAGACTGTGACCGCAGTAAAGCATGTCTTAACAACAAATGCCGTGATCCTTGCCCTGGTACATGTGGTCTGAATGCCGAATGTCGCGTGGTGAACCATGCTCCATCCTGCACGTGTGTGGTGGGCTACACTGGAGATCCCCTTTCTGCCTGTGCGCTCATTGAGCCTAGTAAGATATTTCTTCTTCTATCTTGCGCTCTTACACAAATGTGAAATAATGTTGCTGGAACAATTATCTGAATTATCTGTAAGGATCCATCCCACTCCTCAGAGAAATAATACATAAAATATTTGCTTTGTATTTATCAAGAATGAACTCCAGTTCATGGCATTCGTGTAATGAACCTCAAGATATGTTCATTATTCTGAGAGGAAATCGTTACAGCGCGGCCTTATATAGCATTTTTTCTCACTTAAAGGATTGATATATTTGCTTACTAAGTTATTTAGAAGTGTTCGTTTAAGATAATGTCTTAAGTTTTAATGCCCTAAAGGGAAAAAAGAGGAATAAGTGCTACCTAGTGTTTTGAAAATTGCAACATAATTATAAACGAAGTGTAAATGAAAGCGAGGAAAGTGTTGCTTCATTATTATTTTTTTGCACAAGTTAGAAGATTAATATGCTTTGGATGCGGCAAACTTGAACACCATTCATTCATTTTTAATTTTTTGTCTCCGAGATAGCTTAATATAGTCAAAACAAAGATCCAAAACCTATGTAAAGAGCATGTTAAGATAACAGAACATACAAATGATAGTAGTATATTATGAAACAAGTTTATAATGTTATACTTTATTACACGAGTCGATGTTTAGGAAACGAGTGAAGTGAGTTTCCTAATTTTGATGAGTGCGATAACTGCATAACATTATAAACGTGTTTGTTACGTTATTTTTTAATGACAGCATTATATAACAATTAATAAAGAAATAACATCAAATTTGTAATCATGGGTACTTTGATATCATTGGTCATTACGGTATCTTCAAGATTATTTATTCTAATGGACATAAGTATTTTTTAATATCGTGGAAAATATCAGTGATTTTATTAACAATGTAGTTAATTTTCAACAAAAACATTATTTACATTTGTGTAAGAAAATTAACTTATTATTTCTTACTCAGCCATAATTTAAAGTTTAGTTTTACCTTCATGACAGACTTTTTCCCATTAGATTTTCTTTAAATTTTAAAAGATACAAATACCATTGAAAAACATGATTCTTGCAACTTAAGTTGTATCTAACATTCAATTACTATGCATTCTTTATAGGAAAGGAATGAGAAATTCATTTATTCTATTTAATTACATCTTACTTCTATTTTCTTGTGTGGAATGTCTATGCTTTAAAATGTCTGTTATGGTTACAGCATCTATGCAATTTTCTGTTTATTACCTTCATTTAGTTGTGGTTCAACCTCCTCAAAATCCATGTGATCCATCTCCATGTGGACCGAACAGTCAATGTCGATTGGTGAATCAACATGCCGTGTGCTCCTGTTCTCCTGGTTTTATGGGAAGTCCGCCTTCATGTAGACCAGAATGTGTTGTTAGCTCTGAATGCCCTCAGAATCGGGCCTGTCTCAACCAGAAATGTGTGGACCCATGTCCAGGCACATGTGGTCTCAATGCTCGATGTCAGGTTGTGAATCACAACCCTATTTGTAGCTGTGCTCCTGGCTTTACTGGTGATCCTTTTGCAAGATGTCAACAAGAATGTAAGCTTCTTATTTCTTTCTGTCACACTGTTCTTCTCTTTTCTGTCATTCTTTTTCAAAGGATAGATTCTTCGGGGTTTAGATTGTTAATTTCGTAGTTTTCTTTTTTTTTTTGTTCTGTTTGTTAATCTTTCAATAAGTGGCATTTAAGAATGCTATAGAAGTCTAATTCTCATATTTAATGAAGTGTATTAATTCACCCATATATGAAACAACTATTATAGAAAGTAGTAACATTAAGACTGTTGATTTGGTGATCAATTAGTTAATTTTATTCCCATTTTTAAAACAACCGTCTTCTATCTCTTTCACATAACTATTGAATAGAAAGCACACTTATTATTAAGCTTAAATATGAGTTATATGCAGATTTTAATCAGTATAAAGACAAAACAGATCCCTACAAAAGTAAGGACTATTTTATATTAAACACTTAAACCCATACAATTCCGTTCAAAGTAAAAGTCTTACAGAATATAACCCTCTTCTCCACAATTAACATTAAGCAATAACATGTCTAAATTTTGTGTAGGTTCTATATTGGAGAAGAAAAATAATTAGATTCAGCACCAATGTATTCTTCAAGAAGCATTGTCATCTCTTAAGTTTGAGATTTTATTTTCTTTAATCTGTATTATATCCGAAGAATCTCTCATATACATTCTAACTGCACTAAAATTGCATTGCAGTGACTCCTGAATATATTGTGTAAAAGGGTTGAATTAAAACTTAACTCTTAGCAATGAATCTGCTCAAAGATGAAGTACTTCTGTGACACTATTAAATGTTTTATTATTCAGGAGTCTTACTGTAATATGTAATTAAGAAATGGTATAATCCAGCCAATTTCAAGAGAGAAATACTCTTCTTTATACTGTAATTACTATTACTTTCAACTCTTCTTTTCCTTATTTCACTTTTGTTATTGTGATACTTCAGTGTCTGTCTTTATAACTGTTGTGTACTTTCAGCATGATCTGTACTTTCCCTATATCTTGTCTTTTAGCAACTACTCCTGCTCCTGTCGGAAACCCTTGCAATCCTTCGCCTTGTGGGCCAAATTCACAGTGTAAAGTGATTGGGACACAGCCAGCATGTTCTTGCCTGCCAAATTATGTGGGACGAGCTCCAAACTGTCGCCCAGAATGCACACTTGATGCGGAATGCCCCAGCAATTTAGCCTGCCAGAATGAACGTTGCAGAGATCCTTGCGCTGGTGTTTGTGGTATTCTTGCACAGTGTACAGTGGTGAATCACCGCGCAGTGTGTACATGCCCACCAGGCTATATTGGTGACCCTAATTCAGCTTGTTCTCTGCCACCACCGACATGTAAGACTTTATTACAATTTTGACGTAACTGAATTCATGAATGAACTAGTGTTATCTATCCAAGATGGAAAAACTTCCCATTTTTATGTCTCACTTAGATTTATTAGTACTAACAGAGGAGATTTCAGAAGTATTGAAAATTCACTACAAGTTGTAAGTGTAAAAGGTACAAACAGTAGAAACTACGTTTTTGTTTAATTTCTCTTTAAATATGATCATAATTTGCTTAATAGGAGTCGAGTTAGCTCTGTCGATAGAGCAATAGACAACAAGGTAAAGGAAGTTGGGTTCAAGCCCGGATGGAGGCGAAATATTTTTCGTCTCACTATGGCTTCTAGATTCTCTACTTAACCTCCTATGATATCGAGTACTGGGTCTTTCTTGGGAATAAAGAGTGGCCAGAGCGTGATGTTAACCACATCATCTGCTTCAAGTGCCGAGGTTCAGAAAACATGGGAATTCCCCTCCCATCTTCTGTACACGACAGTAACATGCGTATGTAACGATTTATTTATAACATACCGGTATTTTTGAGGTACGGATATTGTAACTAAGTCTAGTTATGATATTTTAAATTAATGTTTAAGTATAAGGAATGAAAATATTCTACTAACGATGTAGAATGATTATAAAATTCGTAGTTATGTAGCCTATGTGTATGAATGAGTATGTCTGTGGAATTAAGGACTATAATTTGAGGAAGCACATTTTACCTCATTCTTGTTGTAATTCTTTGATAACTGGTACGAGTATAATTAGATTTCACTCAGACATTTAAGTGATTTGTACCAAATCATTCAGTTTAGTGCAATGGTTTGAAAAGTTTATACATAAGCTACATTATAGTTTGCAAACACATTTACTGTACAGTAGATGAAAATACATTTCAAATCCAACATGTGAAAGTTTCATTTGTTTGCATACTGGTAAAGGACAGCTCATTCCAAGAGGGTGAAGGTTTTGTTGGTTATGGTTAAGACACACTGGATACTAAAACATTAGAAACATATTGTGAGTGAATAAGTGAAAGTGAAAATTCTAACATATTGTTTTTATATTCTATCCATCTTATTGAAAACAAATCATGACTCACCTCACAATAACATATGAAAACTGTGTTTCTTCAAGAAACTATCTTTACTTTATCAGTATCACAGCACACCATTTTCTTTCTAATGTTTTAATAAACATAAGTAACTTACAGGTAATGTTCTTATGTTAAAATTTCTATATAATTACGTTTTATTTCTTACAGCAGAAAGTGGTTCGAGATAATACGTGAAAATTACTGAATTTCATAGATTTCAGCACCAGTACCTAATATGATAATAAATTTGTAACTTCCAGCTACGGAACGTACACCAGCTACTCCTTGCTTTCCTTCTCCATGTGGCCCTAATGCTGAATGTCGAGAAAGAAATGGTGCAGGGTCGTGCAGCTGCTTGCCTGGCTATGAAGGCGATCCTTATGATCCGACAAGAGGTTGCAGACGAGAATGCGAGGTCAACACTGACTGTCCACAGACACTTGCATGCATTACCTTCAAATGCGTGGATCCATGCCCTGGAACTTGTGGAACTGGAGCACAGTGCAATGTTTTGAATCACATCCCAACATGCACATGTCCTCCAGACTTCACTGGCGACCCATTCTTCCAATGTCGCCTGATACCACCAACATGTAAGTACTTTATTTACTTCCTTTCTACATTTTGAAAGTTTGGGCGAGGAAGGCAAAGCGAAATATATACAATTACTGTATTATCTAAATATAGTCTGAATGATTTGAACGTATATTAGAAGGGAATAGTAATGTCCAATAAGGATAAAAATCAATTATTAGCATAGTTTACTGTTCGTCGTGTGACTGGCCACGTCCCATAATAATAAGTAATATATAATTGTTTGTGAAAACATAGGTTCTCACTATTGAAACTTTTTTTTTTTGTATAACTTTTCCTGAGCTGGTCATGTTAATGGGCAGTTTGTATATCTTTTGGAAATGTATTCTTTTTTGCATTTCATTTATGGTATTCCACAGATCTTACATATTAGTACTGTAGCTTTGAGAAGTGGAACTAGTCAATAGTTACACAAAAATATACAATACATAGCAAGCAGATTAATTTTATTTACGAGAATCAGTTGAGCAGAAGGTATGAGTATGAGGAATTTTTTTTATAACTGCTGAGACTAACAGAGGATAGATGGAGATCTGACGTGTCTTGTATTAAAATGGTAAATGTTTTGATTACTGGTAGTCTACTAACTAAATACATCTTAAATTTAAACTTCAACAGTTTTAATTATTTACCTGTAACGCTGTTTTAGCCACTGTTGAAACATCTATAATAGCTCATTGGTTTTGAAGAACATACTGATATTTAAATGCTTTAGAGGTTTTATATTTTTCCACTACCGATATGTTAGGGTACAATTACAAAGAAAAGAGATAATAAGACATATAGAATAGACAAAATGGATACCATAAAAAACGTTCAAAGAATATTTTTGGCATTCAACAAAAAATCATGAAAAATCTAAGTGAAAGTGGAGGAAATTATTATTATTATTATTATTATTATTATTATTATTATTATTATTATTATTATTATTACTATTATTACTATTATTATTATTCTCCAGCTGTTATTGTCAGGAATATGCCTTATGTTCATGGTTTCCTTTGATCTACAAGGTGTTACTGTCTATCTCTGTTGATCTCAATGTTGACTTTAGTGGTTTAGTGAATAGCCAATGGCTCCGAGGTTCGCAGGTTCAAACACAGCTGAGGACGATAAAATCGTTTGCATGGATTCCTCTGGGAGGAAAGTACTGAGTACAAGCAGCAACCTGTACAACTCTCTGCTGTTGTGCGGGTGTTTTATGCATTAGGGTATGTTTCCTCACCGGTGAAATTCATGCTTGTTTCGCGCTATATTATCATCTACCTCAGTTTTTTAAATGTTGCCCTCTGGCGCAAATCGGTGGTAGGCAGGTTGTCATCCGCTGACACGATATTTCCTAGATCCGTACAGCCACAAAAAAGAACACAGTGTAAATATGGGAGGTCCATGTTGTAGATTTATGGCAGTAAAAACCTTGTCCCTAATAGAGGGCAGCAGGCAAAATTTATTGGCCATTTCTCTCGTATATAGAATTTCGTTGCTGAGTAACCTCTACAGTTGATGAAAGTGTCGTTAAAAAATATCACTCAAGTCAATACTCGATTTCGGTTCATAAATTCTTTAAAGTAATCTTAACCAACAGTGAAACTCTTGTAGATTGTCTTAAATAATTAATTTCTGGAGCTAATGATTTATTTATATTTCTGTTTTCTATCCTTTAGAACTAGTGAAGCATGCTCATTATTATTTACTATTCTTTTTTATTTGATTGACTAGTGTTTTCAATTTCAACGACAGATTAATAATTTTCTTACATTATTAATAGTATATGTTTAAATATTTTACATTGCTATTAATTCCCATAAGTTTTAAAGTTTTCTTACGGTTTATTTTGAGCCTCAGTTTCTCATATTGTTCTTTCAGTTTTTTCGTTAATAATTGTAAATCTCTTTTATTCTTAGGGTTGCCAACTTTTTTTGAAGAAAGTAAGTTACGGAAGATTAAGAAATCGACAAAATTTCATATAGAAAATTGGCAAATTACTCAGTTCAGTTACAAAAAAGCAACTTTATTCTACACTTCGACAGCTACGCTTAAATTAAGAGTATTTTGAAACATATCTTGTCTCGCGTAATACAAGTAATAGTTGAAGTCAATTGCAGTTTGCAGCTCTGATTTGATTAGATGTGTCATACTACTGTTTGGAACATCTGTCCAATTATTGTTCATGAGATAAAACATCCTCTTTGATGAGCATTACTACTCGGTATGCATAGAACACAACCAGCTAAATTTTTCAAAGTTATAATATTAATATTGTTTATAATCTATTTCCACCAAGCACCTTCCGAAAAGACTGCATGTTTCAATGCATCTCTTGAACAACAAAATTCATCATATATAAACACTCATCATTCACGGCAACATCAAATGTTTCAAATAATGATTTTTTACATTGCAAAAATAAACAAGAAAAATGCTCAAAGAGAAGAAAAATACGGGAGCTGGGAGACTGTTAAAAATCAGGGGCAAATACAGAAGATCCCGGGAAATATGGGAATGTTGGCAACTCTATTTATTCTTGTAATTTTATAATTTGGCCATGTGTGAAGAGTAGATCCAAAAGAAGTCCCGCACTTCTAGTGTATGTGTGTGTGTTTTTTCCTTCAATTTTACGATTTACACACAGAGAACTTTGACTGATGGATGTAAAATCCTTATCATGACTTCGACTGAAAAAAGAATAATACCATGAAAAGTTAAAGAGAAAGCAAAATTACCAAACATGTTTCATATTAAAACCAGAGGTTTTTAGCCAATCTTTGATTACTCAGTGGCTTAGGCAGACATACAAGCTTCACATGTATCTACTTACAACTATTTTTATAGACACATCTATGGGAAGTGGAAAATACGATTTCAGCTTCGAGGAATCTGTCTTAAATTTTTGCAGCTCCAACACCTCCTCGAGATCCATGCTCTCCATCACCTTGCGGTCCAAACAGTCAGTGCCGAGTTGTAAACCAGCAAGCTGTGTGTTCATGCCTGCAGAACTATGTGGGTTCCCCACCACAATGCAGACCTGAGTGCGTTGTCAGCTCTGAATGTCCTCTGGATAGAGCATGTGTGAACATGAAATGTGCTGATCCCTGTCCCAATACATGTGGAATTGGAGCTCAGTGCACAACTAAGAACCACAACCCCATCTGTGCTTGCCCGCCTGGCTTCACTGGCGATCCATTCAGTCAGTGTACTCCTCAACGTAAGTGTGCATGTGCTGAAATAATCAGTACTGGTTGTTTAATTCAAACGTCTATCTCTGGAGAGAGCAGCTAAGCTTCCGAAAGCAAATGACCAATATTCGCACAACAATGCTACTGAATTTCCTTTTGGCCACCCTCAAAATTCTGTATCAATAACATTTAGTTAGAGCTGTTCTTGTGCTTGTAGAGAAAATAAGTGTAAAATGTAAAAGCCCATTAGTAAATTACTTTCATACGATCAGTAATCTTCAGAATATCTGGACATAACAGAGAAAGTGAAGTATCAATAGTATACAGAGAAGAATGAGATCTTACGCATTTATTGACAGTGCTGAATCGTTAGAGTAAAACAAACAACAATTTCTTTGGCATTTTGTTCCACTTCTTATAGTTTAAAAAAAGGTTAAACTTTGAACCAACTTTAATGGTTCCTATCAACAAAATTACTTACCGGTACATGTACAAATAATTTATATGATACTGTGATAATGTAAGAAGTTACTTGCAGTACATAATTACGAAATTAACTCGTCAGATTAATTTTAAAACAAATTAAGAAACTGGCAAGAGGGCACAGTCTAATCGGGCAAGCAAATTGAAGTGAAGATTATAGCTATTTGATGTTTACAATGTGCCAGCAGTGTTGAAATGTGTGAAGAGCAGTTCATTGTATTATGGTGTTGCAGCTATATATATAGGCCTATAACGATAAAATAAGAATGTCCAAGAAATAGTAGTTGTTGAGAAGATTTTAAGTACTCTATTTTTATCCTTCTCACATGCTCGATTAGCCTTATGCATAAAGTCACTCTGTCTAATTAGAAACACAAAAAAGAGTTCTTCACGATATACTTATACCCCATAATTTTTTAAAATGATATTTGTTCATTTAGTATGTGATGTTTGATATACGTTTCTTATTAAACCTTTTAAAGGTTTTAGCCTCATTTTCTTACAACTTTAAACTCTACACAATCCATGAGGATAAATTGATATTTTAGTAGAATTGAATAAGGAAAAGAAAATTAATTTTAATGAACAGTCAGATTTTACAGTGTCAACTTACGACGTGTCATAAAATACAAATTTAAAATGAAATTTGTAGTAAATTTTGTAAAGAAATGAAGAGTTCACTGTAAGAATGATGGATGTCATTTGGAATACATTTTTCAGGAGGAGCAATTGAAAGTTTGAAATGCTTAGCGCTCAAAGCTTAACTGTGATTTTCCGATCATTACTGGACTGACTATCAGTGTTAATGCCATATAACTCTCTATGTACATTTTATATGTCTTAAGCTATGCATTGGCAGTCTTGGTTCATTTTCGACAAGAAAGTGACATCCATCATTCTTACAGTGGACTCTTCAAATGAAATACACTTTTTGTATTAATTATTAAATATTCAAGATCAGTTTATTATAAAATTAATATGTATTCAGTCATTATTCAAAATTTTTGGTTATATTTATGTAAACAAACTTGTAGATAAATTATGGAAAATAGTATGAATTATGTTTCCATTTTGAATTACGTCATTCGTATGTATTAATCTTAATATTACAATTTCAGCTATGCCACCAGTGGTAGTGCCTACTCCAAGTCCACCATCTTGCATCCCATCACCATGTGGCCCCAACTCACAGTGTCAAATCGTGGCCGGGAACCCTGCTTGCTCTTGTTTGCCTGATCATATTGGAGCACCTCCTAATTGTCGTCCAGAATGTGTTCTCAGTGCAGAATGTCCTAGCCAGCTGGCATGCATTAATCAGAAGTGCCGAGATCCATGTCCAGGCTCTTGCGGTTACAACGCTAATTGCCACGTTCTCAACCATATTCCTGTATGTCTTTGTAATGATGGCCACACTGGAGATCCGTTTACACAGTGCAGTCCAATTCCACCAAGTACACCACCACCAAGGAGTGACCCATGTAATCCTTCACCTTGTGGAGCAAATGCTGTGTGCAGGTATTTTTCAATGGAAATTTACTCATATCAGTTGAATTTATCGAACAGAAATGTTGTTAGCGTATTCTTATACCTACACTGTACCAGGACCATAAAGATACATTTTAATTTAATTTCTTCATTTTTTAAGGATTTCCTTTTCAGAACAGTTGCTCATTAGATTAATATATTTACCTCATGCATCCGGTTAATTCAGATTCTGTAGAGCACCAAAATGTATTTAAAAAAATTAATTTTGAATCAGTAATTAAAAAGACATATTTATTTTACAAAATTTACATTTTTAGGCACCATTAAAGAAACGGACGTTGGAAAAAATTGGTGACACTAGTGATAAGAGAATTTCATTCGACATTTGAGGTATAGTTCATTAAATAGAAAAAAGGACATATCCAATATTTTGAAATTACAAAATGTTACATCATAATGTTCACTTTTGTACTCTGTGTTATTAAGTAGTAGCAGTTCTTACATATTGTATTCAAAGTTAACATCATAATATGATACATATTATGTAGCTTCTATATAAAATAATATTTTGTTGCATACCTGTATTAATATTAATTTTCCTCTTTTAAATATAAGTGACTATTCATGCTGATTTATATCTTACAGGAACCATTGAGTTCTTTACTTCTTGTAAACAATACTGTTAAACATTTGATCTCATAAATATAAGAACAGTCTTGTGGATTGCATGATGTGATAATTTAGTTCAATACTATGTAAATTTAAATATGTCGAATTCTTTCATGTTAGGCCTGGAGGTGTGTGTGAATGTTCTCCCGAATACGTGGGCAATCCATATGAAGCCTGTCGACCAGAATGTGTGCTTAATACAGAATGCAAACGAAACCAAGCTTGTATTCGCAACAAATGCAGAGATCCGTGCCCAGGAACATGTGGACAAAATGCAAGATGTGATGTCGTTAATCACATTCCTACATGCTCTTGTCCTCAAGGCTTCACTGGAGACCCATTCTCAAATTGTCGACAAGTAGTCCAAGGTAGGTTCTTTTAATCGAGAAGAATTAATTTGTTGTTGTTGTTTTCTAATGCCAGGCGTTTGACAATGAAGTCATTTGACCTCTTGCACTCCAATATTTTTCAAAGATATTATCATGGTCAGCCACTGAAGCACAGATTTTGAAGAAAATAGCAAGTTGTAGCCGATTTAAATGAACACCATATTTCAACGTTTTGGTGGCTACTTCATTCACACACAACCCCCAGAATGTCTGGAGGACCACATCTGCTGTTGGTCGACGGGTCCATTGGACCTAGCTGGGAGATCTTGTTGATCACCGGCTTTCCCTCCTTGATCCACTGGAGAACGATTTTAGTGCCATAGCAGGTCAGCACTAGAAACAGAAAGTAGAAAGAGGAGGAAGGAAAGTGAAATGAATCCCTAGGCCTCGAATGCTCTAATGCCATCGGGTTCGAAGAAAGTAAGAGTTCAGTCAGAGGACTGGATAGGAAAGGGTAAAGAGGGAATTAGGTATTGAATAGAGGAAAATTATACCAAATTCAGTCATTAACTCATCAAGCTGACCAGTGCTAATTGATGAGTAGCCCCTCCCTTTAGTTCAGCTCGTAAAATCATGCTTACTAACAGCTGCACCGCGGGAAGGTAGGGATGGGACATTGGGTATTTGTCCAGGTTGGATCCTTAAGGCCTTCAATGGGAAGGATTAATGGCTCCCCCCCCTGTATCTGACAAATACTCTTTTGCAGCCAGAAGTATTAATTTAATTTACATTTTAGCTTAGCAGTACTCTATAAGGTATGGCATGTAGGGTTAAATTATACGTTACAACATGATTTAGCTAAACAATATTGCGAAATTTTGCGATCATATCTCTCGGAAAGATTATTTCTGGTTAAACATGGGAGTGAGTACTCAGAATTCAAGGAAATATCTGCAGAAGTCCCACAAGGAAGTGTCCTTGGGCCAATATTATACTTCCTGTACACCAGTGATATACCACAAATTCAAGATACAACAATGGCCACATTTGCTGATAATCCTGCCATTTTGGCTGTTGTAAAAACTGAAGATGAAGCAATTGATAAGCTTCAAAAAGCAGTTAATTAAGTTAGTGTTTGGTCCAAAAAGTGGAGTGTTAAACTTAATGAGACAAAATCAACCCATTGAAATTTTACAAATAGGAAAGTGAAAAAGCTACCTATATTTATTAACAAACAATTAATTCCATATGCAAATGAGGCCAAGTAGGTACTGTACTTGAGCATGACACTTGACGCCAAGTTAAAGTGGAAGGATCATGTTAAAAAGAAAAAAGAAGAACTTGCTATTTAGTACAGAAAAGTGTATTGGTTGCTGGGAAGATGTTCCCAACTGAACATACATAATAAATTGCTATTATATAAGCAGTTATTAAAACCAATTTTGATGTATGGGTTGCAAATTTGGGGTTGCACCAAGAAATCTAATATTAAAATTACACAGAACTTTCAAAATAAAGTGCTGCGAGGAATTGTTAATGCAGCATGGTACATTAGGAATGACAACATCCATAGAGACTTGAAAATGGATACTGTCAGTGAAGAAATAAGAGATGTGGCAATGAAGCGTGAAAAGAGACTTCATAGCCATCAAAACCTGACTGTGCTTCAGATTCTAGACAACAGTAACGTAGTAAGAAGACTGAAAAGGACAAAACCTCAAGACTTAGTGCAGTGATTTTGTATTATTGCATGAATTTTGCAAATTTTTAGCAGAATTATTCATTGGAATAATTTTTTCCTAGCAGTGACTAAATATAATTGTCACTGCTAGGCAGCTACTAGATAAATATTTTACTTAGTTGTAGTATATATGCAATGCATTTAGCATTTTAATAAAATAAAGAAGCAGCACACTGTAACTTCTATATAAAATAATATAATTGATTACAAATAACGAGGAACACGTACTAAAACTTAAGTCCAAAAATCCAACAAATATACTCTACATTCACATTGAAGAAAAGTGGTCATACATTTGAAAAATCTGCGAAAACAACTGTCAAAAATCTAGAAAAGAATTTGTTACCTCGTCTGGACTGAATGCAAACCACGACTGCCTAGCTTCTTGTCTGTGGAATAAAAGTTTAGGAACAGTACAATATGCATTCTGTGGGTAACAAACTCAAAAATGGATTAGGAATACTTACTAAAAGTAAATCATTCTTACTGTAGGCCATGGAGGCCCACAGAGTAGCGGAAGGTCAAGGCTTCCACCTTTACAGATAATTGGCATTAATAGCAGTAGAAATGTCAGTCATACATGCTTTCCGTCTTTACTCCCAAGGAAAACTTCCTGGTAGTGCAGTAGTCATTTATGTTAGAGGGTGAGTCGACTTCAGGGCCATAGTGTAGCCAGAAGGATTAGATCAATTGGAAAAATTAATATCCATGACCACATAGGGAATCGAGCCTGCAGCCATCTGCTTTGTAGCTTAGCAAAAGAAATGCACAAAATTGACCAAAGAACTCTAACTTCTAAAAACCTAAATGGCATTTACTTGTTGGAGGAGCAAAAATGAGTTACATAATCCCAAATGTTAACCATCTATCTATAATCATCCAGCAGTATTTTCAAAGTTCTGTTTTCTGCGAGATTATGGACGGATGTTGCATAATTTTAATCAGGCATTGCAAAGAAGTTTTTTGTGAATATTTTTAACATCATATATTCATCATTTTAAACATACAAACGACAAACAATGTTGTTACATTAGACGGAAAACTAATACATTGCATTCATTTACAACTCCTTTTTTTTTTGCAGATGTACAACCTCCAACAGATCCATGCAGACCATCACCTTGTGGACCAAACAGTCAGTGTCGAACGTCAGACAATCATGCTGTATGTTCATGTCTACAAGGATACATGGGTTCACCACCATCTTGTCGTCCTGAATGTGTGGTGAGCGCAGAATGTCCACAGACACGCGCATGTGTTAATCAGAAGTGCACAGACCCTTGTTTGGGCTCCTGCGGCCTTGGAGCTCGGTGTGAAGTAATCAATCATAGTCCTATCTGCAGTTGTCGTGAGGGCCAAACTGGGGATCCATTCCGGAGCTGCTTCGACATTCCGCGTAAGTAAAATTACAAACTACATTATTACATTAGTGCAGTGCAGAAGCTGCCACAAACTGGTTCTTAGTACGGTATTTGTTGTAATTGTATTACCAGTAGCTACATCTCTCTCCTACATCAGCACTTCATAATTATCATCTCTCTCCTCATTTGATATCATACAAATGATCCAAATGATACAAAATCACTAAATGACCTAAGTACATTAAAACAGAATCAGTAATTTCGTGGAATTGATAATCTTGTGGTGCTGCTGTGCATTGTGTCCAAATAATGCATTCCACATACAATTAATGCATCCTTATATGTATAAACTACTATTTGTTGACAGACAAACACCTAATATAATTTGCATTTGCAATAATTTCGTTGATGGGTAAGCTGCTGTGCGTTGTGTCCAAAGTGTTGCACATAGCAAGTAATGAAACATTATATTTTTCATGTCAGGGACTAAGAGTATGAGTAAAGAAAAATTCAAATTCCACCTAACACTACAAGTCGTTTATCAATAAGTATAATTAAAAAGAAATTAATATGCATTGCAAATAAGTCAAAATGATGTTTCATTCATTTCAAATTCTCACAAGTTTATGTTGTCACTGATTTGAAAACTTCAAGCCTCTGTCCTGAAAACTAGGTATTTTGACTGTCACGAAAGATATACTGTCCATTGACAGACTATTAATATATACATTTGGCAGTGAGAGCATTGTTAACTTGTATGCACTATTACAGCACTGGTGGCAAGCTCATCATGTCACCATTTGAGCTGCTTTCAATTCTTTTTATTTAACACCTGCATATTGACGTATATCCATTTGCGCCTCTGCCTACCTTTTTCAGTTATCATAAAGAATCCTGTTCTGAGGTTGGGGCACACATTAGGTCGGATTCTGTTAGCCCCATATCATGGGATAACATGTGAGTTTGGAAGTAGGAAGGTTGGCTGAAGATAAAGGCAATTATGACGGCGATGTGAATCCAGGGTCAGCACCGAAATTTACCCAGCATTTGCTCTTAATGACTTTAGGGAAAGCCCCGGAAAGAACCTCAACCAAACAAGAAACTTGTCAAAAAGTTAGAGAAAACAAAACACCACGATATTTCGTCATTTTTCACTCCTTTGGCTTAACACCAGTTCCGTGGATATAGGTTCTTTTCAGCATAGGAAGTCATCAGAACTGAACCACAAGTCCTTCAATTGATTAAAAAAAATCATTTCTCAGAATGTTTCCAGCAATTATTCCAGCATGAGCCATAGAGCATCACAGTCATAAGAAATTACGTTAAAGGTGAATGTGCATGAAGTGCTGCAGCTGTATTAGTTCTGTTGGTGTTTACTGCAGCCATAGTCCACGAAATTATGTACTTTACCTCGCATAGATTTGGAAATTAATATTTAACATCTTCATTACGACTAACATTTTCCTGAACATGGAGATCCTGTATTAGCAATTGACAGTAAACATTTGCATATTTTATTATAGTAGGTGAATAACTCAAAAGAGTTTCCGATAGCTGTTGTAGATTAATTCAAGACAGATTAGTTATTGTTGTACCAAAGAGATGCTCATAGAGTCCTCATATGTCGTGAAGTCCTTTCAGATATAAGTAGAGATCGATTTCACATTGATTGAGCATAGTCATAATGGAAATCTTTGTTCTCACGTGATTAGTGCAATTGCTTTTATTAATATACGTGGTACAGTCATTAAGTTCTAATACTGAGCGCATAGTGGCGTTGTGGTGCACTATAGCGCATAGGTGGCGCCATGGTATGATACCTTGTCAGTTAGTCTCTCGACCCAACAAGAGACAGTTGAGTGCATGCACTGTAAGCAGAACTACGGTCTCTATTGTGACAGTGATTTGAATGCGCACGTCGGAACCCGAGATGTCACAGTTTGAGCAACGGGCAGACATCAAGTTCTCCCAGAAATTAGGCAAAACTGCTGCCGAAACGTTTCAAATGATGCAGCAAGTTTACGGTGAGGACGCAGTGAGTCGCAGTGTTGTGTTTAGGTGGCACCGACGTTTTTTGCAAGGAAGAGACAGTTTGGAAGATGATGTGCGTACTGGTCGGCCACAAACAATTCGAACTGAACGCAAGATCCAAGAAGTTGCAACGTTGGTGCGTGCTAACCGCTCCCAATCTGTAGACAATATCGCAGCAACAGTAGGGGTCAGCCATGGTACTTGCTACAAAATTCTGTCTGATGACCTGAACATGTCTCGTGTTACCCAGCAGTGTACCACGAATTCTGTCGCAAGACCAACGTGATGATCGCATGATGATTTGTGGTGACCTCATCAGTAGTGCTGACGATGATCCGACGTTTCTCAACCGGATAATAACTGGAGACGAAACATGGTGTTTCCTTTACGATCCGCAACTGAAACGACAATCCGCCACCTGGAAAATGCTGTTATCACCACGACAGAAAAAACCGCGACAAGACAGGTCAAAAGGCAAGGTGATACTTGAACTGTTTTTTGATTCAAATGGAATTTTTCACATGGAATTCATCCCAGAAGGTGCAACTATGAACAAAACCCACTACAAAGAGATCCTTGGCCGTTTACGAGATTCAATTCGCCGTAAGCGACCTGAGCTATGGCGCACAAAGAATTGGCTGTTGCTACATGACAACGCCCCTGCACATCGCTCTGTCCTTGTCCAAGAGGAACTTGCAAGACAACAGGTGACAGTTCTTCCACACCCTCCGTACTCACCTGATCTCGCACCATGCGATTTTCCTCGCATGAAAGCAACCCTACGTGGGCATAGATTTCATTCTTCCGAAGAGGTCATGACTGCCACAAGAGAAGCCATACGGGACCTTCCTGCCAACATATTTCAACGGTGCTTCCAGCAGCTATACCAATGTTGGCAAACGTGCATAACGGCCAACGGAGACTATTTTGAGGGAGGATGTGGTTCTGTTTAAATGTACGCCGTGTTATGCGGCATCTTGTGATACATCCAGATTCTTGTGGGAGCCTACCCTCCAAGCGTCAAGTCTTAGAACTTAATGACTGTACCACGTAAAAGTGTTAGTTAACACTAATTTTTCTCTGTCTTTGCAGCTCCTCCACCAGTACCACCAGTGCCAAGAAACCCATGTGCACCAAACCCATGTGGACCGAATTCCCAATGTCAAGTGTCTGGAGATAGTCCTGGTTGCTCATGTCTGGATGGTTATGTTGGCTCACCACCAAACTGCAGGCCTGAATGTGTTATCAACCCTGACTGCCCAAGCCAACAGGCCTGTGTAAATAACAAGTGCCGTGATCCCTGTCCAGGATCATGTGGAACCAATGCACAATGTCAAGTTGTCAGCCATGCTGTGACCTGTATATGTT